>NC_134265.1:113137399-113438031 GCF_031893055.1 Leptodactylus fuscus | reverse complement strand
GGCTATTCGTCTATCACCTTTAGACGTGGTCTCCGTGCCACCATTCCTTAGAAATACCGGTTTTTACCGGTATGCAAATGAGTTCTCTCGCATCAATGGGGGTGGGCCCCAGTGCTCAAATGGCGATAGGGCGTTCCCACTGCTTCCAGAGAGCTCTCTCCAGTGACGCCTCCATCTTCAGCTGCATCCTCCCCTTCTCTTGTTGTCTTCTGTCTGTGTCAGTGAGACACTAGTAGAGCTGACTGCGCTGGCGTGCCAAATGACCCAGACGGAAGATGACAAGAGAAGGGGAGGATGCAGCTGAAGATGGAGGCATCACTGGCAGCAGTGGGGACGCCCCCATCGCCGTTTGAGCGCTGGGGCCCGCCCCCATTGCTGCGATAGAACTCATTTGCATACCGGTAAAAAACAGTATTTCTAAGGAACGGCGGTGTGGAGACCACGTCTAAAGGTAAGAGACAAATAGCCTTTCTAAAGGCTATTCCAACGTCTAAAGCACAAAAAAATACATATTTAGTGGTAGAATCCCTTTAAACACATTAACTTGTGTTAAAATATTAAAAGAAAATATAATATTTCTGCCACCAATTCCCTTCTTTACCATGCTTTATTTTTGGAGCCATCCTAACTTTTACTATGGAACCCCATGATTTTGATGTATGTCTCTTTGTGCCCCTGCCTCATTGAGGGTAATGTAATCACAGAGGGTGTAAGTTCATTCCTTGAATAAACCAAGTCACATAGTGGAATGATGTTCGAGGGTAATGTGGTGCAAAAAAAAAATGTAATCAAGTTTTATATTAAACACATTTTGTGAGGATTTTAAACTTGTTCCATATTATTATCTATATTAAAAATATCCTAAAAATCCTGCAGTTCTGACATTGTCCTAGGCCATATCATATACTGAGAGTTCCTGTTTTCTGTAGGAGATTTCTTTGAAGGAGCCCCATCACTTATCACCATACTGTTGATCATAGCTACCATGTATGTGAATATGACACACAGAATCCACCAGTCACAATACAGAATTTTGCAGCTTATCTACTCCCCTCTCTATACAATAACTCATGCCCAGGTCATAGAGCATGCCTAGAAAGCTCACATACAAGCAAATAGGATGTGCTCCAGACCATTGTGTCTATGGCCCATGGTCCTTCTATAGCAAACAGGAAGTCACAGAGGGTTTTAGGCTTAGTGACACCATTTAGAATTGCAAGATTTTTAGTTGTTGTTTTTTTTAAATATAGCTATTAGTTAGGAAAATTAATAACATCACCAAGAATTAAAAAAAAAAAAAGTTTAAATTGCGTTTTTCTGTTAAGCACATTCTCTTAAGTATTACTGTTTTCATCTGCTAAGCCAATCTCTAAGCTTCTTTAGCCCTGGTTTGGCTGAGCAGTGTGTTCAGTTATCTGCTCTTGATCTCTTTTGCATGAATGCATATTGTTTAATCCCAGAGTCGCTGTCTGTCCTGTTTGAACACAAGGTCTTCTATATGGATTGTCTGAACCATATCCTAGTCTGCCTGACGTGTTTGGATATTCGTCCTTTTGTTTTGTCTGATTGGCCTTTTGGGTCCTGTCATGTATTCATCTGTAATTCTGTTTTTAGTCCTTCAGCCATATTTGTATCTCAGCTCCCTTATGGAAGAATGTCCTCCCATTTGCCTTGTCTGAACTATGTCCTAGTGTGTGTCTGCCTTTGTTATATGTGGCCTTTAGCTCCTGTCTGTGTTACCAGCTGCTTTTGGGCTTCTGCATTACCTTTGCTGTAATCCTGCTGTGGATTCCTGTTTTAGACCTGGCTTCTATGATCTATATGTTTTAATTTGTTCCTGACATTGTACCTTTGTTATCCGCCCTGTGTCCTTACTACTTTTCGGCTATGCAGATACTCTTATGGTTATGATTTTAAACCAAGCTCTCATTATGCATTTTTGCCTGTTCCTGTGGTGCCCCAGACCATATTCCTGACCTGCCTGGTCAGCTGCTATAAAGTTGAGACCACCTCCGGAGGTAGCAAGCTAGCAAACTACCTGCAGTGAAGTTCAAGTCCCTGTATTAAAGGATGAAAAATGGACATCTTGCTTAAACAATGCCCTTAAACATGACCCCAAGCCTAACAGTGGGTTCCTGATCCACTGCCGATTACAAAAGTATTAGTAACACTTGGGTCAGGGGTAGGGGGTGCTGCACCACCTTGAAGATTGCAGATAGCATACAGGCAATAACCCTTGTATGCCAATTTGCCTTCCTTCAAAAAGCTGTCTCTCTAATGCCACCTATAGGCAACAGCTCTGTAAGTCAAAGTCTGAACCTATAAAGAGGACCTTTCACCACCTCCAACAAGTCCAGTTCTTTGCAATAATTAATAGTTGCTTCTCCACTGATTCTGGCATAGTTGGTATTTTTTTCTCTAGCTCTCACCATTCCCGAGGAATCAATGTTGTTAGTCTTAGTGCCTGAGTATCCAAGGGGTGTGACTCTGAGCTCTGACACTGGCTGCCTCTGATCGAAGCTCTCAATGACATCCCCCTGCCTCACACTGCCCTTCTGACATTATAGAGCTGAAATAGAATATCAGACACTAAAACTAACTGCACTGATTGCTCAGGAATGGTGGGGGCTATAGAAAAAATTCCAACTCTTCCAGAATCAGTGGAGTAGCACCTGTTAACAGATGCTAAGAGCTTGAAAGTGGTGGACATGGTGAAAAGTCCTCTTTAGGCTGAGGCGCCATATTTTTTTGTTGCAGATTTTGCTGCATGTTTTTTTTTTTTAACCAAGGCCAAGAATGGCTACAAAAGGAATGTGAAATATATAGGAAGCCTCTTATACTTCTCCTGGCTCCTGGCTCCACTCCTGGCTTTGGCTCAAAAAACTGCAATAAAATCTGCAACAAAAAAAGCAACCTGAGGCATCAGTCTTAAAGAGTCTTGGAACATGGTATGGGATTTTAGGGTATCTTTGGGAGATTTTGGTTTGGCTGATTCAAGACTATTTAATGGCATAGATGTAGTTGGCAGTAAATACATTTTTTGCAAGAGACGTACACATAGAGAAGAGTTTGTTTCCTAATTCATTATTCTCTAATACTGCAATTGTTTTCCCGGTTAGAACTAGAGAACCAATAGTTGAATAAAGCCATCAAGATATAGCAAGTGGAGCCACTAAACAACACCTAGTGGTGACAACAGTTATCAGCCGAAGCATACAACAGTAGATAGAGTGATAGAGCTCTGTCCCATGTGTCAAAGAATTCCATCTTTTCAACACATGACAACATGAAATAATACAGATAAGAAGCCCAGGGTGTGTTACATCACTCACAGGGCATCTGAGTACATTAGGAAATGACTGCAGCTGTACTCAATTCAGAACCATTTTACTACTCCAGTGAACAGGTCTGCATTAATATCATTAGCCTTCTGCTTTGGGATTCGGTGTCTCCCATAACACTTCCATTGCTGTAAGCTGTATCACAGCTCAGATATCATTCCAGCCAATCGCACCCTCCCAGCTACTTACGACCTTACAGATCTTCTAAGGTATTCAGTATTCACAAAGAAACATTTCTTGGCTTTGCATTCACCAACAGTTTACTTACAGTTCAGACACAGAACACCTATGAGATACACGTATATAAATATGTTACATGGTCCAGGCTTCCCTAGGTCTAGCCACATTTCTTTAATATATTTTTGAGGTTGAAGTTTGCCATACAGGTTAAACAGCAAGACTAAATACAAAAAGCAACAGCAGGTTTATATATGGGATTTTTTTAGCCCTAACCATCAATACCATCAGTTTCCCAAATCCAATGTCTACAAAATACAATACAGCTACCACTAGGGATAGCATATAGGAGCAAGTCAAAGAGATCTCTTATTGCATTAAATGTAAGTTCTTGATCTCCCCACATTGGTAGCTGCAATGTTATTTTTATTTTATATTTATTTTTACTGTGTGTTGGAGCCACTGTGGGAGATCATACTATGCGGAAGGGCCACTGTGGGACATAATACTGTGTGAAGGGGAAGGGGGCAACATGGTGGCTCAGTGGTTAGCACTGCAGCCTTGTCCTGAGTCACTGAGTCCTGTGTTTGAATCCCGCCAGGAACGACATCTGCAAGGAGTTTGTATGTTCTCCCCATGTTTGCATGGATTTCCTACCATTCTACAAAGACATACTGAGAGGGAAAAAAGTATGTTGTGATCCCTATATGGGGCTCACAATCTACATAAACATTAGAGATGAGCGAACACTAAAATGTTCGAGGTTCGAAATTCGATTCGAACAGCCGCTCACTGTTCGAGTGTTCGAATGGGTTTCGAACCCCATTATAGTCTATGGGGAACATAAACTCGTTAAGGGGGAAACCCAAATTCGTGTCTGGAGGGTCACCAAGTCCACTATGACACCCCAGGAAATGATACCAACACCCTGGAATGACACTGGGACAGCAGGGGAAGCATGTCTGGGGGCATAAAAGTCACTTTATTTCATGGAAATCCCTGTCAGTTTGCGATTTTCGCAAGCTAACTTTTCCCCATAGAAATGCATTGGCCAGTGCTGATTGGCCAGAGTACGGAACTCGACCAATCAGCGCTGGCTCTGCTGGAGGAGGCGGAGTCTAAGATAGCTCCACACCAGTCTCCATTCAGGTCCGACCTTAGACTCCGCCTCCTCCGGCAGAGCCAGCGCTGATTGGCCGAAGGCTGGCCAATGCATTCCTATGCGAATGCAGACTTAGCAGTGCTGAGTCAGTTTTGCTCAACTACACATCTGATGCACACTCGGCACTGCTACATCAGATGTAGCAATCTGATGTAGCAGAGCCGAGGGTGCACTAGAACCCCTGTGCAAACTCAGTTCACGCTAATAGAATGCATTGGCCAGCGCTGATTGGCCAATGCATTCTATTAGCCCGATGAAGTAGAGCTGAATGTGTGTGCTAAGCACACACATTCAGCACTGCTTCATCAAGCCAATACAATGCATTAGCCAGTGCTGATTGGCCAGAGTACGGAATTCGGCCAATCAGCGCTGGCCAATGCATTCTATTAGCCCGATGAAGTAGAGCTGAATGTGTGTGCTAAGCACACACATTCAGCACTGCTTCATCAAGCCAATACAATGCATTAGCCAGTGCTGATTGGCCAGAGTACGGAATTCGGCCAATCAGCGCTGGCTCTGCTGGAGGAGGCGGAGTCTAAGGTCGGACCTGAATGGAGACTGGTGTGGAGCGATCTTAGACTCCGCCTCCTCCAGCAGAGCCAGCGCTGATTGGTCGAGTTCCGTACTCTGGCCAATCAGCGCTGTCCAATGCATCCCTATGGGAAAAAGTTTATCTCACAAAAATCACAATTACACACCCGATAGAGCCCCAAAAAGTTATTTTTAATAACATTCCCCCCTAAATAAAGGTTATCCCTAGCTATCCCTGCCTGTACAGCTATCCCTGTCTCATAGTCACAAAGTTCACATTCTCATATGACCCGGATTTGAAATCCACTATTCGTCTAAAATGGAGGTCACCTGATTTCGGCAGCCAATGACTTTTTCCAATTTTTTTCAATGCCCCCAGTGTCGTAGTTCCTGTCCCACCTCCCCTGCGCTGTTATTGGTGCAAAAAAGGCGCCAGGGAAGGTGGGAGGGGAATCGAATTTTGGCGCACTTTACCACGTGGTGTTCGATTCGATTCGAACATGGCGAACACCCTGATATCCGATCGAACATGTGTTCGATAGAACACTGTTCGCTCATCTCTAATAAACATATAATAAAAAAAATTATTGTGTGCAGGGGTCACTAGGGGACATTATAACATGTGGAGGGGCCGTTATGGCATATTATACTTTGTTGAGGGGCCTCTATGGGATGTTATACTGTGTGTAGGGGCCGTTATGGGACATTATAATGTGTATACGCTCTGCAGCCAAAATTACATTCTATGTTTCGGTAAGATTTCGATGATACCAAATTTATATAGTTTTATTTTCATTATAATCCCTTAACAAAAATCCAAAACATTGCAAAAAAAAAGGTTTTTTTTAAAGTGTCCATATTCTGACAACCCTAACTTTTTCTATATTTCCGTGTATAGATATTCATAGGTCATCTTTTTTGCGGGGCCAGGTGTACTCTTTAGTTATACCATTTTGGGGAATGTCTATTGCTTTACTTACTTTTTATTCCAATTTTTATCAGAGGTTAAAAAAAATGGTGGTTCGGCACTTTTTATTTTTTTCCTTGCTATGGCGTTCACCATAGAGGAAAAATATTTTTATAGGTTTGTAGAATGGGCATTTTTGGACACAGGGATACCTGATGTGTATGTGTTTGAAAGTATTTAAGTACTTTCATATGTGTTCTATAAAGGGGGGTGATTTGAATTTGTAATATTTTTTTAATTTATTTAATTTTCTTTTATTGCATTAATTGCATAAAGCATCCTGCCACCCAAATGAATGACCGAAAAGCCTAGGAGCCTTCCCGGCTGCCATGCCAAAGGGACAATGGTCCTGGATCTTGTTCCAGGTGTCGGCCATCCTCAGAAAAATGGTGTCTTGGTTAGCTTTGACCGAGGTGGCAGGTAGGTTAATGCCTGTGATCAGTACGGGCACTGATCACAGGTATTATACATCAGAGACCCAGCAGCTATGTATAGCTATATTGAAATACCCAACATCCACCGTACTAATACAGCGGATGTCAGGAAGGGGTTAAAAAAAAGGCAGTGTGTTAATTTGCCCAACAAAAACTTATGTAGCGGAGGCAAAAATGCAAAATGCGAAAGCATTTTTGATGCATTTTTTTTCTGCAATTTGCTAAATGGGACCTTATCTTAAAGTGGACAGATGTAGGCGACTTAGATGGGAGAGATAGATGTCCTCAAACATATGCATGGTTAATTCAATTGCCATGTGTTAGGTGATCTATCCCCATTCATTTAAAGATGTAAAACGTACTAAAAAGAAAACAGCATCCAAATTCCCATTTTACTGAAATAGAAGAATCATTAGAAGAGAATCATTAAAAAGCAAGAGATAAGAAACAGGAGATAAGACAATACAATAAATTCAGGAAACTCACAAAGAAACACTCATAAACATTTCACATTGCAAAACAATTTAGATTTGTGTAAATGAACTTCTATCGACAAATGTTCCAAACCCGTAAAAAGTCGTCTATAAAAATGTGGCAACAAATGTTCTTATATAATAAAAAAACATGGTAACCTAGACAAAATAATCAGATATGCTTTATTAAGTTCCATAGCGGATTCACATAGCGGGAGAATTAACAATGTTATCCTTAAGGAAACTATTGTTACCTAATGCTACTTAAAGGGGTATCTCAGCCGAATATATCGCTGTAAATCCCGACCGCCAGGCTGGGAACATAGAAAGAGGTGAATTTTTATTTTTATTTTTTTAACTATCTCGACAAAGTTTAATTGTGTATATTTTTGGCACCTGTGTATAAGAGACATAGCAAAGTTGTTCTATGACAGTGATATAGATAGCAATATGAATAGTGACATGGCAGTTACAGTGTATGGTAGTGATATGCTTAATGATATGGCAGTTGAATGTCTGCTATATGGACAGTAGTAATATATTAGTCATATGGATACAGATATGGCAATTATAAGGATAGTCATCTGATACTGATATGGTTATTTGGATAGTGATATGGTAATGATATGTTAATTATATGGATCGTAATATGGTAGTAATATGGTAATTATATAGATAGTCATCCATCTGTGCAACGTTTCAACTCTTCCATAGAGGCTTTTAAGTATACCGAGAAGAGGAAAAAAAACACACACAGTGCCAAGCGCTAATAGCATAATACTGTAAGATTGATGATATACAGTATAGGCAAATGTAGAAGGCTCACCATTATGTGGTTGTGACAGTTACGCTGGGTTCACACCAGCGTCTGGACACCGTTATCAAGTTTCCGTCTTCTGCATGCAGAAGACGGAAACCTGTCATGCCGAGTCCGGCCGTGAGCGCCAGTGAGCATTTTATGCGCTCCGTGGAGAAACCGTTTTGTTTTTTTAAAATCGGACACAAAGTACTGCATATCCAACTCTGGCTGGTTAAAAAAAAAAAAAAAACGTTTCACCGCGGAGCGCATAAAAATGCTCGCCGGCGCTCACAGCTGGACACTTTTCATACCCATTCAAATGAATGGGTTTGAAAGATGCTGGCAGTTTTCCGTCTCCTGCCCGTTTTGTGCAGGAAACGGAAACCTGCAGAACGGAGTCCCGGGCGCAGATGTGAACGAGCACTTAGTTCAGAATCACTATGTAGGCATATAGCAGAAACTAATTCTGCAGATATAATGGACTCCAGTTGGCAGAAGCCGGCCTCAGGAACACATCAACCTTGGTTGGACGTCAGGAACAAAAAGTGTAGAGAACAAAGAGACAGTGGGCGTGCTAGTGCAGATGAAAATTCTTTATTACATCACACAACATGTTTCGGGAAGACAGGTCCCTTTCTTAAGTGTGGAAGGTATACACTTGAGAAAGGGATCTGTTTTCCTGAAAAACTTTGTGTATTGTAATACAGAATTTCCATCTGGACCGGCGCATCCACTGCTTCTTTGTTCTCTACACTGGACATAGAGCCTTTTAAAGCCACTTTAAATGTTGCACAGCATAAAGTCTACTTTCCTTTCAGCACAGTTGTAATTTTTTCTTCCCACCATTTCTGAGCAATCAGTGCTGGTCCTCTTAAAGCTCTTTAAGTTAAAGGAGCAGTACTGATTGTACTATAGTTATGAGCCTCATATTTGGGATGCACAGAATGAGACCCTTCTATACTGGTGGGAACATTGTTATCAATGGCATAGTTTACAGCTGCCTTGTACTCCATTTTTAAAGACAGGCAGCAAAATGTTTATGTAGCTGTCATACTGGATTGACTTGTAGTGTTCTGATAATGTAGCGCCTGAAATTACAAAATTCATAAGAGGCGAAATTACTTTAATAAATAAGGAATATTTTACTAAAACGGATCTGGCTGTGAGAATTCTGATAAATAGAGGTATTATACTTGTAGTATATAGCTTATGTGAGCACAGTTAGAATTGAAAATATGCTAATACGGGTAAAATAATGGTGTACATGATCAGCGACAGCTACATAATATCAGATTTTAATTAGCAATATTTGTGTATTACTATGATGAAACCTTCTGATAACTGTTCTATGACAACGGCATTGCTAGGTAATTATCTCTGGACTTGTGTTGAAGTGCTCCATAGATAATAGCAGTCGTCATATCTTATAATATTGTGCGGGGCCAATTCTAGGCTTTCTGATGCATGAGGTGAAAATAAAAAAAGGGCACACCTATTGGGATGTTCTCTCCAATACACTTATCACCCCCCCCCCATTATCTTGGGATATTCTATCCACTACATATGGAACCCCCTCCTCCATGTATCAAGCCCCTAAAGCCAAACACCCCATTGGGATGCTCTTTCCACTCCAGCAATCAGCCACAGAACTACCCTCCCTTGTCACTAGCTCTCTACCGCTCTACATTATTTCTGTATGTCTGCCTTAGTTTCAGACTACGTGACAGAGGCTCAGCAAGGACATGTCCTAAGCAATTAACTACTAGTTGTCACATGATCTCTTATTCCCATGTCACAGAGCCTGCAGTGCAGATTCATGTTAGACCCTTTTGACCTAAATCAGCGCTTGCCTGAACTAAAACATTTAATGGTTATGGCACGCTTTGCATCTATGCAAGTTGTGCCACTTATTTGTCAGGTGCTGTAAATTTTGTTAGAAATGTATTGCATTGCATATAATGCAGAGAGCTTGGGATGCCATTATGGAAGGTACATCACCAATAACCAGTGCTCCGACCCCGATGGAGATCCAAGGGATATGTATTGAGATAGTCAGGACCTATAAGTATCTGGTTGTGCTCCTCAACAATAAACTAGTCTGGGCTGATCACCTGGAGGCGCTGCACAGAAAGGGTCACAGCAGACTCTACCTGCTCAGGAGGCTGAGGGCTTTCAGAGTCCAGGGGCCACTTCTTAGGGCCTTTTTCAACTCTGTGGTTGCTTCAGCCATCTTTTTTGGCGTGGCCTGCTGGGGGAGCAGTATATCTACCAGGGACAGAAATAGACTTAACAGGCTGATCAGAAGGGCCAGCTCTGTCCTGGGGAGCCCCCTGGACCCAGTACAGGTGGTGGGTGACAGAAGGATACTGTCCGTGGTGACCTCCATGCGGGAGAACAAATCCCACCCCATGTATGGGACCTTGATGGGACTTGGAAGCACTGTAAGTGACCGTCTGCTTCACCCCAAGTGTGAGAAGGAGCGCTATCGCAAGTCCTTCCTTCCAACCACGACCAGGCTATATAATTTACATCAGTCCAAGCGAAGATCACTCCGCACAGAAAACTAATGATTATGACTATGAAGTCTTCCTTCTTTTCCTTAGCTGCCATGGACTCCTAGTATATCTTCTCTTCTCAGCATATGTGTGCCTACGTCTGTAATATATTACTGTGTATTATCCCTGTATCTGTATTATTATGCTGCTGTAACATGCTGAAATTTCACCACTGTGGGACTATTAAAGGATTATCTTATCTTATCTTATAAACAAAGTCATACAAAAGAACGCTAAAGGTGAGCAAATAGTAGTCCAAGTCAATAAGATGTCAGGGTATGTAACAAATAAAGATGAGCCTTAAATGACGATATTTCCTTTGCTTTATGGTTATAATGTGCCACATAATTACATTTCAGTTTTGTCATAGGTAGCAAACTTAAGAATGCGACAACTGTAATGGAAAGCACTTTCTTGTGCACCGTTTTAATGTGTTCAGTGCTGTTTTTCAAAGCTAATTTTACATTAAGTTGGGTATTATTATGCAATTTGCATGAACTGATGATCTGCACAAATTGAAATAAAACAGATTACTACATTAGCTGCCGCGTAGTGTCGGCGCTGGTGTTATTATTGTTGTTGTTATTTTGACTCTTATTAATAACCAATAAGGCAGTGGCGCCTTTGGGAAATAGGATGCACAGAATATCAGATTTGTGCTGAGAAATCAAATATTAATAAATATTCTCAAATTCTACTCTGCAGTTTTCCTGGCAAAGCTCTGTACATACAAATATAGTCCGCACACAGGCCAGAGATTTTATCGAGAGGGACACATACTGATTAAAATGACATGAAGTAACTACATTACCATTTAATTGAATACATTACACTAAACTGTACAATTTGGTCATCCATAAGGCATCACTACATTGAATTACTGAATCGTCTATAGTGCGACAATACACATTTTATACACTTGAATGGAACAAATGAATGGATACAGCTTATTACATATTGAAACAAAAATTATCAATAAAGACAAATAAGGCCACATGCACACAAATGAAAGGCACAAGAATGTCCACGTATTCTACAGACGCATTCATGTCTTAAATTTAGGCTGCAAGACGGACATGAATAGAACCGTCCTGAAAATAATGGGTCTATATGCTAGCCATTAAAAACACAGCTAGCACACTGACAAAGCCTAAGTTCACATGTGCATGGAGTCTAATATGTACAGTGACCTCTGATCAATCCATTGTATTATAATATGGGCTACATTCACATTAGTTCTGCTCTAGAGCCGACCAAGTTAGCAAAGATTCCCCAAATTAATAAAGAAAAGCGCTATCTCTGCTATCTCTGGTATCTCAGTATGTAGCACGTAGCAAGCCATTGATCTGAAATACCAGTAAGTATTGCAAAATTTTCCTTAGATTTCTTCAAAAACCATGCATTAATCTATAGGAAGCTATCCTCTAAAAGGTGGCACTAAGAGCAAGTTCCAACAGTCAGGTTTTATTAGCGTATTCCAATCCTTACCCAGAGTTCTTTGCAGGACATGCATAGTCTAGTAAGTCCCTGTGCTGTCTCTCCCTAATGAGACACATTACCCACTTGGACCAAGGTTTTCTCTGTACTAGAGCAAACACTGATGACATGGCTATGGTGGACATTACTATCATAACTTCTGCAAAGGTCTAACTGTTATCATATACTTACTTTTACTCTGTGTGCTTCATGGGAAGAATATGCAAATCTGTCTCCCATGATGTTAATATAGGGAGACAATGCCTCAGTCATGCAGCCCACTAGGGGGCGCTCCCTTTAAGCAAATGGCTTAATAAGTCTCCACATACCTATATGGTGGTCTCTCCCTAAGGAGTGTCTATATCTCCTTAATCTGTGTTCTTCATGATCCAATGATGGTTACCAGAAATAATAACCCCTTTTCAAGAGAATCTTCTAGTTAGAATGAGTTCACTCTTGAAAGTTTTTTTTATAACATTACAGCGATCATAAGAGGTTCCATTACTTAATCCTCAGCTACAAAATTTTGGTATATAGACATCCATTCATCCGTTACATCACATTAAAGCTGAACTATCCCTGCTGAAGGGGCTTTGAAAAGGGGTTTCCCATCAACATAACCATATTTATGCTGTGGACAATTTTTGTAAATGTAATTCAATGGTTTGCTGACTTTAGAAGAAGACCACTATGGGACATTATACTCTATGAATGGCTACTGTGGTATATTATTCTGTATGGAGTCCACTATATTATTATGTTGTGTGGAGGTTCACTATGGGACATTATACTGTTTGACGGTCACTATAGGAGATTGTACTGCATGGAGGGCCACTATAGGATATCATACTACATAGAGGGCTGCTATGGGACAGTATACTAAATGGGGGGACCATATGGGACATTATACTGTGTGGGGGCCGCTATGGTACATTATTCTCTGGGGGCAAAGCAGGAACATTATAGTACATGTGGGAACATTAAGATGGCATTATACTACAAGTGAGGGCACTGAGGAGGCCATTATGCTACATGCAGGGGTACTAAAGGGGCCATTATACTACACAGGAGGCACTGAGGGGACCATTACGTTAACAAAGGTTCCAAACAAAGCCATATTTTATTAACACCAATAAGCGATCATTACTTTGGGGTTACTCAGTTGGAAGGTTTTCTTACTAGGAGGTACTTTGTAAAAGGTTGACCACTGCTCTAGAAGTTTGGAAGGCTGGCTTCTGCATTGGGTTTTATATAAAAAGAAATTAATTACTATGTCACACCATTGTATCCACCCATTGCATTAGTTATACGTGCTCCCTGTTTGTTTTTGGATCATTTATAATCATTGCCACAATGTCGCAATGTTTAACTAGCTGTGTCTGGCCTAAAGCATCTCAAATAAATAGGTTTATTCCCAGCAATGCAGCCTTCAAGTATTCAGTAAGAATGTTATGTACATTACTATAGACTTTTACTAAGGCTTAATACGCATGCTATGTGCAGATAAAATAATCACCATGTAAGGTGGTCATAATTTATGACAGGTGAACAAAGGACATTCATTCATCTGTTAAAAGGAGAGAGATTTTCGACAAAAGTAGCCCCTTAGGAGCGATGGATGTTCAGTGCACCTGGATGCTTAACAAAGTGAATGGTACTATTTTGCTCTGTCATCTGCTTCTACAAAGAGCACATAAGCATTGACCCTATTCTCTCCAGATGGATCACCAAATTCTGTGTCAGTGTCCATCTTTTCTTGTTTGATCTGTGAAAAATGTATAAAAGAGAAGATGTCTCTCTTTCAGCCTTAATAAAATATAGTGAAATTGCAAGACTGGTCAATAAAAGATTAAATGAGTTTCCAGGCTATATGATTTATAACTTATATTAAGGTAAGCCTTCAATATTTAGATTCTTTGGGTCAAACACATGGGGACCCCACAGATAAGCTGTTCAGCTGGTACACAGAGAATAGGGCAGAAAACAGACAGCACTCTGCATAGTGGCCAAACTGAGTTACTGCAGTTTAGCTCCCATTCAAGTGATCTACAGCAATGTGATATATCAGATGCTAAGATGAGATGATTAATGGGGTGCCAAGTGTTGGAACCCAATCAATTTCATAGTGATATCCTATTTATAGCCTGGAAACCCCTTTAATTGCAGAGGCAATGGCTCAGTTTTTGCACGTATTCACCCAGGTTGCTTTTATCAGCACTTGATTACATGAAGCATGAAAGATGACCTGAAAAACAACATGAACTCTAGAAAAGTATTGGGTATCTCTACAATTGATATCATGCACCACTTATATTGCTACAATTGTGAGAAACAATATTGTACAATGTCCTATTAGTGACATACAATTGTTCTAGGTTTCTTACTGTGGTTTGGACTGATACATTTACATATAAAGTAGGGAGTATGGTTTCTCGTTGCTATTCAGTGTGCATGGTTTTATAGCCATTATCTGCATAAGGTATCGTGTTGTATTGACATCGCATTGGAGTTTGTGTTTTTTTGTGCGTTACGGATTGTGCCATATGATTGTCATCTTTATTGTCACAACTGGATTTATTATGGTTACTATGGACAAAAACACATATGACTGGCATTTTCATGAACTGAAACATAATATATCTTGTTTTTAACTTTACCTTTAGGCTTTTAACTGGTAAAATAAAGGTTATAGTAGGCACCCACTATGCAGAGGGCATCATGGGCTTATATATCTTGATCACAATGTATACTAGAGGCTGCTAGGAAAGCTTGGTCCCCATAGAAAGCTTTTGAGCGCCCAAATTCAGGACCTCAGTGCAACTGCTACATGTGCATTTGCCATAGCTATGACCCTGATAACAGAGCCCAAAGATACAAAGGTGAACAGTCCCTGGTCCCTGGTTCTATCTAATGCAATATGGCCTATAGTCTGTGGCTATATCATTACTATCAGCCTGTCACACTGGCAATTCCCATATGAAAAGATTGTTTGTTTTTAAGACTTTACGTAGTAATATGGCTGCAATTAGAAATTGTAATACCTATAGACTTATTCTGGTTTTTAATTACATCCAAGGCTAGCATCTATATATATGGATAAAAGCCATAACAGTGCTAATATAAAGTATAGGAAAAAAAAACTTTATGGAGATGCCACAGTCTAGTCTGAAATAAATTAGGGGTTTCCTATAAACAGAGGTTTGGACACAGACACGGTGAAGTCATGTCCTAAAGTAAGCTTGCCCTTGCAAGCCTTTAAAATAAGCGATACCGCATTTTCATTTTTTTCTGATTTGTGATTCCAATAAATGTGTTATAAGCTATCTGAACAAGCAATGACTAATGTAAACGCCAAACAAACTGTAAAAAATAGAAGCACTAAAACATGCAAATAAAATGGATCTGTTTCCCTCCAGTAAGCACGTGAAGCTCCTGTCAACATTTGTTTCTCCCTACTGAAGCTCTTTCAAAAGACAAAGATTTGACAGAAAGTTTATCTGACCACTGCCGGTCTAAGCATCTACTGAATCTTACTAACCTAAATTTGTATTGGTCCCCGTATCATAGCCTACTATAGAAAAACAAGAGTAATATTAAGGTTGTACTTAATATCAATAGCAGTATAAAGTACACTGATAGACAAAAAGAAATAAAGAACCTAGATAAAAAATCCTAATTCAGCATGAGGTTAGGTCTGAGGCAGACATCTAAACCAGATGACAGGCTTTGAGAGGGCGTGCATTATTGGATGGGCACCTTGACAAAATACCTGCCAAAATACCTAGCTATTAGGAGGTGTTGGGAGCCGTGGTTACACGAGGGCATGTAGTCATGACAAATAGACTCACCAGACAGACCACCAGTATAGATAATGATTTGATCTGCCGACAAGCACTGGCAATTCTCACGGGTTCCTTGGCTACAGGTGGCACCGTCATTACACAAACCTTTCTATGCCCAGACTATTTCCAGGTATGCAAGAGAAGGAAATTTAGTGTCACAATACCTATTATGTGTCCTGCCATTGGTAGACAGTCATCGCCACCTCATTTGCTTTGGTTTTGTGTATGAGAGACTTGAGTTGTACCAAGTGGAAACATTTTTTCTTCAGTGTGGAGACTTCATTATGAACACTCCAATTCTGCCTTTGCTGTGAGACACATTGCCCCAACTGCTGGTGGGATGACCTACAGAGCCATTGTATAAAGATGTAACCATCTTCATCTTGAATGTGATAACTGCACCATGCTAAGTCATAACAAAAAACATTGAAAGCAATCAGAAAAAGTCTAGTTAAACTGATTAGCAAATGTTAATTTAGTGTGTTAAAAGTAATGTTAAATTTGGCTTCATCTGTATGGTCGGACACCCCATAGTAATGATATGAGGGACACAAACAGCTCAGCAATGTGTGCAGAATATCCTGTGGTTACAAGTGTTGTCTCTCATTGCAGGACTCCAAATTCCATTTTTCAGCAGAGAATGCTCCTCCATAACATTTGTGGGCAAACATGCCACAGGATATCATATGGATCCATGTTCTATTTGTATGTGTCTATGTATTTCATCTTTATTACAGGCTAGCGGCCCCCCATAGGGTACTAGAGCCTCCTTTCAATTGTACAACTTCCCCAATAAACTTCTCCTTTCGCTCTAATATTGTAACGCACTGTTGAGAGTTTATTACTAGTATTCTGGTCCATTTTATAGTATTTTGTTTGCTCACTTATAGTGAGTCACAGGTCAATCATTTGAGACTTTTTTCAGTTTCTCTAGACAATGTTGTCTGAAAATTGCTTGGTTGGAATGATTCAAATACAAAAATCTTTTTTTTAATCATTTTTTAGGGTACATTCACCTTTGGGACATTGTTTTCGTTCTTTTGGTCCATTGCAGAACCAGAATGGAAAACTGTTCTAAGCGGATCCCAAGGAACCCTATTGACTATATTATTTAACAGACATCACCAGATTTCTGCGCCAGATGTTTCAAACAAAGACTCCAATGCAGATGAGAACATAACCTTAGGAAGAAACAAGAAGAAATGTTGATAAAATGAAAATTAATAGGTATGAAGTAGCTACTTAGATCAGAACGTTTCAAGGTTTCTAGGAATTAGGTTCTTGACTTCAGCACAGCAGCATGATTTTTCACGTGACGAAAATCTATAAATGTCAGATGCCCTTTTTATTCTTGACAACTATAAGAAGACCAATTCATTGTAAATTCTTTCTGTTCATAAGTGGATTAGACGGCCCTTGCTACAGCTATTCAGAAGATGTGCACATTTATTTTTGGTTCTGTCTTAAAGTTTATCATTGATATGTTTTTGTAAAATAAACCCTAGTGGTAGAGGTAATTGCCTCTTAAGTCAAAAGTTAATGGAGTTGTCTTCAGTCTGACCAAGAAGTACAAGAAACACTATTCATAGGATCAACATCTGTCAAAACATTTGATACAAAATAATAATTGCAAGATGAGTGTATGAAAGCCATCCAAAACTATACATGTCTAACTATACAATTGACAAACAATAGTCTTATAAACATTGTAGAAAACTTCTTGACAAATTCATTAGCTTGTTAATTTTGATGATATATAAAATAGTCTCTAAACATATAAAAGGAACATCAGCATTTATATTACATGATATCACACTTTTACATTCTACAGGTTGCTACAAACAGCGAAGGTCTATTTTAAGTACTGTAAGTGAGACATTTCAAGAAAATAAGGAAGATTTTGTTCTTTCTGCAGTTTGCCAACGTACAACGCTTTGCATAATTGAAGTGAGGAGACAGACATTTGCTTATTTCTCTGTGCAACAACAATTTAATTTTGCATGCCTTCAGATATGGTTTTCCAGGGTAATGTTGCAGAATAGAGAAAATACACAAACATTTTCACACCTTGCATAAAAGTGAGAATAAACTTAGACTTGTCTGAACTTTGGAATTTCATGAAAAATGCTGATACAAACATGACAGGCCATACAGCCAAGGCATCGTGGAGAAAAGATTCTCATTCTTGATTTAATACTACAGATGAAAAAATAACTAGCCATGAACTAGCTCTGAATGCTAGTTCATTTACTTTAGCTATTCAATGTGCTTTTGCATGACTATTTAATGTGCAAGACTATTTAATGTGCACGGCAATGGGATTGTCTTGGATAACTGGAAATCCCTACACTAATCTAAACACCCCCTCCTACTTTCTAAATAATACTATTAATCAAAAAGTTATATTTACCCATATCTCTGGGGTGGTCATGTAACCACCCCAGGGACATTTTCTGATTATCCAGTGAGGATCCATTTTCCCATTTCCAGAAAAGGATTGTCACTACTACAACCCCCTCCATCCACCCCATTATACTTACCCTCCATGCTTTTTCCAGCAAGAGGGCTCCTCCTTTTGTACTGATACTGCAGGGTTAGCGCGCTTTTCCAAGTGTGGTGCACACTGCTCCCAATAATTCACCTCTACTTCGCATCCACACACGCGCACTAGAAGTGGTTAATCACTGGACTGAATCAGCACAGGAGGAGGGGCCATCTCACAGGTAGAAGCATGGAAGGTAAGTATGTAATATGGGTCGGGGGCTGGGTTGAGTAGGTAGGGAAGGGCAGGATAGCTAAAGAGACATGGAGGGGGTGTATGGGAGGGAATGAGGAAGGAGCGAGGGGTTAGTGAGGAAGTTACATAGCAGGAAGCTGAATCTTGTAAACAAAAGCAGGAGATACCATGAGCTCCCAGAGACACCTAAAATCACTCAAAACACACTAAAGGTATACGGGTGTATTTATTAACCCATTAATAGCATTAACAGACATTTAATTAATATTGGAGATGAACGAGTAGTATTCGAAATGGCAGTTTTGAATAGCATGCACCCATAGGAATGAATGGACGCAGCTGGCACGCAGGGGGTTAAGCGGCAGGACGCCGGCCCCGTCTGCGTGCCGGCTGGCTCCATTCATTCCTATGGGTGCGTGCTATTCGAAAGTGCCATTTCGAATACTAATATATATATATATATATATATATATATATATATATATATATATATATATAATTTTAATTTTTTTTTTTTTTTTTTTTTTTTTAACCTGGAAAACCCCTTTAAGATGTCCACACATTGTCACGAACTGAACTCACTGGGTCTTGAACCATGACTTCCTGGCTATGTTCTGCGGCCTTAACCATAGTACTATTTGGAATCCTGTTTTGTTCTGTGCTTTACCTTGTCTGGTGTTTTCTGTTGAAGTAATTGGTTATTAAGATCACCTGTTCTGTGGCCAATCACAGTTTAGCCCATCCTATATAAACTCACAGCTCACTCCATCCTGTGCCTGATTATTCTGGCTGTCTGCTTCCTGTTGCCCTGAACCTCACCACTACCTTGCTGCTCCTGTGTACCGAACCTTGCTAACGCCTGACTACGATAGACCTGCTCCTCCTGTGTACCGAACTTTGCTAACACCTGACTACGATTGATCTGCTCCTCCTGTGTACCAAACCTTGCTAACGCCTGACTACGATTGATCTGCTCTTCCTGTGTACCGAACCTTGCTAACGTCTGACTACGGTTGATCTGCTCCTCCTGTGCACCGATCCTGGCAAACATCTGACCACGGTTTCTTCTACCTCTGAGGTACCTTTCCTCCATTTATTATTATTTAAGTACTGTACCATTTGCCCCACCATTTGGACTCCAAATCTGATAACTAGCATCGTTACACACATCTTCAATAGCTGCCAACATATCCCTTCATACATATGCACACTTGATTCAACCAAATCTGCTTATCTTCTCTAAGAACAAAAGGATCAAGCATTAAAATTCAGAGGGCGGAGCCTGACCGTCGAACGAGATGGCTGCTTGATCTGTAGCTCTGCCACTCGTACGCCCGAAAACGCTCTCCAATCCGGCAATTTTCTAGCAAATATGGTCAGAACGGGTAGCAATCACCCTGGGGAAACACCAGGTAACTCCAGATCCCAGCAGACACAGTCGGGCATGCAGAAATACCTTCGGAAGAAGGACTCCCGTTCTCCCGCTCTTACCTCTAAGATGGCGCCCGATGATGATGATAGCAGTGCTGGAGAGACGAATCGCGATTCAGATGTGTATAGCCAAATGCTTGACTCTGGTCAGACGGTCATCACCCAGGCTTTCCTACGGAAGACCTTATCGCAAGCTCTTTCACAAGCGATTGCTCCGGTAATGGCGGAGATCGCCGAACTCCGGACTGATATGCGCTCTGTAGACAAAAGAGTGGAGAAGTTGGAATCTGCCTATCGTGAATCCTCCCGTGCTTCTGTAGCTATATCTACTCACTTGGGGACTCAAGCAGACCTAATCAATAAAAGCTTCCTACAGCTAAAGGATCTTGAAAACCGAAATCGTCGTCGCAATGTACGTATCCGAGGTATCCCTGAATCCCTACTGGCTCATGCTCTCCCGGACGCTGCCTGCAAAATCTTTGATACCTTGCTCGGCCCAGGTAAAATTTCTATAGCCGCAATTGAGCACATCCATAGAGCCATTAGACCCAAACCGGGCCCGAATGACCCTCCACGGGATGTTCTGTGTGCCTTCTTATCCTCAGCTGACACAACGGCTATCTTACATGCCTCCAGAGATTATTCTTCATTATCACTGGATGATACTAAGATCCAAATTTACCAGGACCTAGCTCCATCCACACTTCAAAAGCGCAGAGCCCTTAAACCGCTTCTAGACGCACTTAAGGAACGTAAAATTGCATACTCCTGGCTTTTTCCATTTGGCCTTTCCATCCTCAACAATGGCCGACGTCTCAATGTTTACTCACCTGCAGATCTACCGGCTGCTTGGGCTGCAATTGGTGCTCCATAAGTTGATATTCCCTCTTGGCTTCCTATTCCTCCAGAGGACTTGGACTCCCTCCGTGCGGGCTTTATTCCTCCCTCCCCGAGAACCCCTGGCAGATATAGATCCCCTCGCGCTCAGAAAAGCACTCCGCACCGCAGAGAATTACTTCCAAGAGATAAATGATAGCTCTCTGGAGCTTGTCCTTCTGCTATATATGATACGTATATGTCTAGCATTTATGTGATACCTGAAGCAATTACTTTTTACATTTATTTCTTTCTGTTGCACTGTTTTCCTTTTCTTTCCACTTCTATAACATGATTTAACTCTTTCCCTATCGCTCTTATCCTATTTTCTATGTTTATTCCCTCCTTTCTCCCCTCCCTTCTTCCCGCCTATTTTCGTTTCTATACCCCTCCTCCCTCTCCTTCACTCCTACCCCCTACTTACCTTTTTAACCTCCCTTCTTCTTCCCATACTCCTCCGGGGTCTACGTCATCCCGCACACGTACGTCCCACTGACGCTTCTTTAAACGACTGGGTCCTTCCGCTCGAGACTCCTAGCTTACCGCGAGACTTCATATCTTGTGCATAGTTCCCCGCCAATGCTTAGTTGCCACGGAGATTCCTATCCACCTACGATTGTATTATCTTCACCTGCTACTGGGGGATCTTCTTTAGGTATCACGTATTTACGGCTATCCCCCTTCCTGAGCCGCTGCTGTTATTATCTCCTGGCTTCCCTGGGCCCTTCTGATATTGATACATCGGTTTACTACGCTCTCTAGCTCATTCCCCTCTCCCCCTTTTCCCTCCCTTGCATCCACGCTCCCTCCCCCCCCCCCCCAATCACCGTCATTTACCTCTTTTAACCGTTTATCTGCTTGTTATACCTGGATGTAATGTTCCCTGGGTTTAGGTAATGGAATCCTTACCCAGACCACATCTATGTCTTGCCTGTTAAATATTATCGAATATACTAGTTTCATTTAGTATTGTTTAATCGTTCCTTGGTTATGACCATATTTTGAAGCCTACCCTGACTGGAGAGTGTGTAATGGGCACACGTTTGATCAGGCTGTTATTCTTTCTACCCACCCCGTAACCGGTTGAGTGATCTTGGTACCTGGTTTTCTTAAATTGCCTCTTACCGGTTTTGTGACCAGTGGACCCACAGATTTAATCCACTGTTCCTTGGTTGTATTTATAGCATTCTACGACCACCTCTTCCTCCCCCCCCCCCCTCCTCATACTCCACCCCTTTCCTTCTAGCCTCTTTCATACCTTTCTCTGTCCCTATCTACCCTCACTTTATTCGGT
Source organism: Leptodactylus fuscus (assembly GCF_031893055.1). Taxonomy (NCBI): domain Eukaryota; kingdom Metazoa; phylum Chordata; class Amphibia; order Anura; family Leptodactylidae; genus Leptodactylus; species Leptodactylus fuscus. Next base: position 113,415,936 of record NC_134265.1, on the reverse strand, counting down.
CTATTTACTGAAATTAATCTCCTTTCTTACTTTGTTTCTCTTTATAACCTCTCTCCTTTTTCATCGCGATACATTATATATTTCGCTGCACAATGGCTACTATGCAATGTATTTCATTGAATGTACGGGGCCTCAATACCCCTAACAAAAGAAATAACTTACTTTTGTTACTCAAACGTCAGAAAGCTAATGTAATTTTCTTGCAGGAAACGCATTTTAAGGGTGATAAGATTCCTTATATCTCGAAAAAGCATTACCCCCTACAGTTCCATTGTACCCACCCCTCATCTGCATCTAAAGGAGTGTCTCTTCTGGTTCATAACTCCATCCCTTTTGTACTCATAAACCAATATTTGGATCCAGAGGGTCGGTTCTTATTCGTAAAAGGTTCTATTGCATCTGTGACTTACACTATGGCTTCAGTCTACGCTCCTAACAAGGATCAGATCCCATGGCTCATGGACATGCTTTGCACTTTGAAGTTGTTTGCTGAAGGTTCTATTATTATGGGTGGAGATTTGAATGTAGCTCTCAATTTTGCTTTGGATTCATCAGCTCGTCGTCCCACCCATAGCCAGAAGCTTCTTGGCAGACTCTCGGCTGCCCTACAAGACCTACATTTACTAGATTGCTGGAGAACTCTCCATCTGTCTGTGAAAGACTACTTTTTTCTCTCCTACAGCAAAAACGTACCACCGTCTCGACTACTTTATGATCTCACAACCGCTGCTTCAGAATGTGGTAGAGACATCCATTGGAAATATTACTTTTTCCGACCATGCTCCGGTCAATCTCAAACTGACAATGCACCAACTCCCTAAACCTCAATGGTCATGGAAACTCAACGAATCCCTGCTGGATTCTGAGGAAAATGCTACTTGGATAGGAGACAAGATCTCGGACTTTTTTGCCTTAAACTCTTCACCTAAGTGTAGCCCTACCATCTCCCTTGCCTCCAGAATCAAGAAAGACAACCGAAAAACCCTAGATGACCTATTGTCTCGAATCGCACATATTGAGAGACTTCACAAACGTTCCCTTGCTGATGCTGCCCAAAAAGAACTGTGCACATTGAGAGAACGTCTGAGAGATCACCTTAACCGTCAAACGGCTAAATACCATCTGCACTATAAAAAATTACTCTACGCCCATGGCGACAAAGGGAGCCGCATAATGACTAATCTCCTCAAGAAAGAGAGGAAAAAACTCTTTATTCCTAAGATCCGCTCTGCCGCCGGCTCTATGGTCTCCTCTACCGAAGGCATCGCCAATGAATTCCTTTCTTTTTATACCAAACTCTACAATTTGGCTGCTGAATCCCCGGATATGCCAATAGAGGAAAAAAAGTCTAAAATTGATCTTTTTCTAGCCTCCCTGACCCTGCCAACGCTCCCAGCTGAGGCATCCGCGGACCTTCTCGCACCTATTACCCAAGAGGAGGTTGGTTTAGTCCTTGACAGCTTCCATGTAGGGAAGAGCCCAGGCCCGGATGGACTTCCCTTGCGCTACTTTAAGAAATTTCGAGACCTTCTTATTCCCCAACTCACCCAGTGGTGTAATGCTCTACTTAATGGGACTTCTCTTCCAACTCAGGCACAGGAAGCTCATGTCACTCTGATACACAAGGAAGGGAAGGACCCAACAGAATGTGGGAATTACAGGCCTATTTCGCTGTTAAATACAGATATCAAGATCTGGGCAAAGGTGTTGTCTCAGAGACTTCAACCCTTTGTCCCTGGACTCATCAAGGATGAGCAATCAGGTTTTGTCACAGGAAGAGAAGGCAGACATAATCTAATGAAACTTATCCCAGCTATGACCTATGCTCGCTCTGCTAAACTCCCATTAATATTTCTTAGTGTCGATGCCGAAAAGGCATTCGACAGAGTCAAATGGTCCTTCCTTGAAGCTACACTAACCAAATTCGGCCATCCCGGCAGATTTATCTCTGCCGTTTTCTCGCTCTACCACCAACCCTCTGCAAGGTTACGTGTCAATGGAACATTGTCCGATAGTTTTAAGATACTGAACGGTACGAGACAAGGGTGTCCACTCTCCCCTACCCTCTTCACCCTATTCATTGAAACTCTTTTACAAGCTGTACGCCAAGAACCAAGAATTCAAGGTGTTCTTCTGCATGGCTCGGAGTTCTATGCCACTGCATTTGCGGACGATATTTTATTTACAATCACCAACCCGGAAGATGGCCTCCCAGCTCTTATAGACAGACTCTCGGAGTTCGGGAGATTATCAGGTTACAAGACCAATTTCTCTAAGTCTGTGATTCTGAATATAACATTGTCGAGAGATATGGTGACTAGGCTCAAACCTCGCACCCCCTTTGTTTGGGCAGACTCAGAGATCAAATACCTTGGAATTCAACTCACCGCTGATCCCGCTACCTTGTATTCTAGAAATTTTCCACCGTTTCTGGATGAACTGAGAAGAATACTTGCTAAATATACTACCCTACCTGTATCATGGTTTGGTCGTAAAGCTATTATACAAACATATATTCTACCAAAATTCCTCTACAAACTAGCCATGTTGCCTGTCATTATCCCGAAGTCTTACTTTAAATCTATTAGATCAGTTCTGTCTAAATTTATCTGGCATGGCAAAATTCCCAGATTGGCTTGGTCACTCATCACCAAACGTAAGTCCGAAGGCGGAATGGGACTACCAAACTTATATGACTACTACAAATCCACTCTATTGAGCTGGTGGCTGGAACTCGTTGCTCCATTGCAATCTCCGTCATCGTCCATCTTATTTAGAGATGAGCGAACACTAAAATGTTCGAGGTTCGAAATTCGATTCGAACAGCCGCTCACTGTTCGAGTGTTCGAATGGGTTTCGAACCCCATTATAGTCTATGGGGAACATAAACTCGTTAAGGGGGAAACCCAAATTCGTGTCTGGAGGGTCACCAAGTCCACTATGACACCCCAGGAAATGATACCAACACCCTGGAATGACACTGGGACAGCAGGGGAAGCATGTCTGGGGGCATAAAAGTCACTTTATTTCATGGAAATCCCTGTCAGTTTGCGATTTTCGCAAGCTAACTTTTCCCCATAGAAATGCATTGGCCAGTGCTGATTGGCCAGAGTACGGAACTCGACCAATCAGCGCTGGCTCTGCTGGAGGAGGCGGAGTCTAAGATAGCTCCACACCAGTCTCCATTCAGGTCCGACCTTAGACTCCGCCTCCTCCGGCAGAGCCAGCGCTGATTGGCCGAAGGCTGGCCAATGCATTCCTATGCGAATGCAGACTTAGCAGTGCTGAGTCAGTTTTGCTCAACTACACATCTGATGCACACTCGGCACTGCTACATCAGATGTAGCAATCTGATGTAGCAGAGCCGAGGGTGCACTAGAACCCCTGTGCAAACTCAGTTCACGCTAATAGAATGCATTGGCCAGCGCTGATTGGCCAATGCATTCTATTAGCCCGATGAAGTAGAGCTGAATGTGTGTGCTAAGCACACACATTCAGCACTGCTTCATCAAGCCAATACAATGCATTAGCCAGTGCTGATTGGCCAGAGTACGGAATTCGGCCAATCAGCGCTGGCTCTGCTGGAGGAGGCGGAGTCTAAGATCGCTCCACACCAGTCTCCATTCAGGTCCGACCTTAGACTCCGCCTCCTCCGGCAGAGCCAGCGCTGATTGGCCGAAGGCTGGCCAATGCATTCCTATGCGAATGCAGACTTAGCAGTGCTGAGTCAGTTTTGCTCAACTACACATCTGATGCACACTCGGCACTGCTACATCAGATGTAGCAATCTGATGTAGCAGAGCCGAGGGTGCACTAGAACCCCTGTGCAAACTCAGTTCACACTAATAGAATGCATTGGCCAGCGCTGATTGGCCAATGCATTCTATTAGCCCGATGAAGTAGAGCTGAATGTGTGTGCTAAGCACACACATTCAGCACTGCTTCATCAAGCCAATACAATGCATTAGCCAGTGCTGATTGGCCAGAGTACGGAATTCGGCCAATCAGCGCTGGCTCTGCTGGAGGAGGCGGAGTCTAAGGTCGGACCTGAATGGAGACTGGTGTGGAGCGATCTTAGACTCCGCCTCCTCCAGCAGAGCCAGCGCTGATTGGCCGAATTCCGTACTCTGGCCAATCAGCACTGGCTAATGCATTGTATTGGCGTGATGAAGCAGTGCTGAATGTGTGTGCTTAGCACACACATTCAGCTCTACTTCATCGGGCTAATAGAATGCATTGGCCAGCGCTGATTGGCCGAATTCCGTACTCTGGCCAATCAGTGCTGGCCAATGCATTCTATTAGCTTGATGAAGCAGAGTGTGCACAAGGGTTCAAGCGCACCCTCGGCTCTGATGTAGCAGAGCCGAGGCTGCACAAGGGTTCAAGCGCACCCTCGGCTCTGATGTAGGAGAGCCGAGGGTGCACTTGAACCCTTGTGCAGCCTCGGCTCTGCTACATCAGAGCCGAGGGTGCGCTTGAACCCTTGTGCACACTCTGCTTCATCAAGCTAATAGAATGCATTGGCCAGCGCTGATTGGCCAATGTATTCTATTAGCCTGATGAAGTAGAGCTGAATGTGTGTGCTAAGCACACACATTCAGCTCTACTTCATCGGGCTAATAGAATGCATTGGCCAGCGCTGATTGGCCAGAGTACGGAACTCGACCAATCAGCGCTGGCTCTGCTGGAGGAGGCGGAGTCTAAGATCGCTCCACACCAGTCTCCATTCAGGTCCGACCTTAGACTCCGCCTCCTCCAGCAGAGCCAGCGCTGATTGGCCGAATTCCGTACTCTGGCCAATCAGCACTGGCTAATGCATTGTATTGGCTTGATGAAGCAGTGCTGAATGTGTGTGCTTAGCACACACATTCAGCTCTACTTCATCGGGCTAATAGAATGCATTGGCCAATCAGCGCTGGCCAATGCATTCTATTAGTGTGAACTGAGTTTGCACAGGGGTTCTAGTGCACCCTCGGCTCTGCTACATCAGATTGCTACATCTGATGTAGCAGTGCCGAGTGTGCATCAGATGTGTAGTTGAGCAAAACTGACTCAGCACTGCTAAGTCTCTGCATTCGCATAGGAATGCATTGGCCAGCCTTCGGCCAATCAGCGCTGGCTCTGCCGGAGGAGGCGGAGTCTAAGGTCGGACCTGAATGGAGACTGGTGTGGAGCGATCTTAGACTCCGCCTCCTCCAGCAGAGCCAGCGCTGATTGGTCGAGTTCCGTACTCTGGCCAATCAGCGCTGGCCAATGCATTCTATTAGCCCGATGAAGTAGAGCTGAATGTGTGTGCTTAGCACACACATTCAGCTCTACTTCATCAGGCTAATAGAATACATTGGCCAATCAGCGCTGGCCAATGCATTCTATTAGCTTGATGAAGCAGAGTGTGCACAAGGGTTCAAGCGCACCCTCGGCTCTGATGTAGCAGAGCTGAGGGTGCACAAGGGTTCAAGTGCACCCTCGGCTCTCCTACATCAGAGCCGAGGGTGCGCTTGAACCCTTGTGCAGCCTCGGCTCTGCTACATCAGAGCCGAGGGTGCGCTTGAACCCTTGTGCACACTCTGCTTCATCAAGCTAATAGAATGCATTGGCCAGCGCTGATTGGCCAGAGTACGGAATTCGGCCAATCAGCGCTGGCCAATGCATCCCTATGGGAAAAAGTTTATCTCACAAAAATCACAATTACACACCCGATAGAGCCCCAAAAAGTTATTTTTAATAACATTCCCCCCTAAATAAAGGTTATCCCTAGCTATCCCTGCCTGTACAGCTATCCCTGTCTCATAGTCACAAAGTTCACATTCTCATATGACCCGGATTTGAAATCCACTATTCGTCTAAAATGGAGGTCACCTGATTTCGGCAGCCAATGACTTTTTCCAATTTTTTTCAATGCCCCCAGTGTCGTAGTTCCTGTCCCACCTCCCCTGCGCTGTTATTGGTGCAAAAAAGGCGCCAGGGAAGGTGGGAGGGGAATCGAATTTTGGCGCACTTTACCACGTGGTGTTCGATTCGATTCGAACATGGCGAACACCCTGATATCCGATCGAACATGTGTTCGATAGAACACTGTTCGCTCATCTCTAATCTTATTCTCAAAATTATTCGGCTCCTCTTATCTGAGACGTCTCTGGCTCCCACAACATACTACAGTAAGATCCGGTACTTCAGATCACTTCATTGATAGTGCCCCTCTTATCTGGTCTCTTATGGGCGAAACGTTAGCACCGAAGCCTTCTCCTCTGACACCGCTGGGCCTCATACCAGACCTTCTAGTTATTGATGTTGACCCCTACCGTTCACTGTGGGACAAGCTCAACTCTCTTACTATATTGGACGTTTTGAGTGAGAATACCCTTTTGCCACTTGAGGAAATCCTTTCCCGAGTTCCTGACTTGTCAATCTCTTTTCTGCACAAAGCTCATCTTCGACAGATTTTCTCCAAATTAGTATCTTCGGTACATCTACGAGCGGAGCTAACACCATTTGAAAAGATCCTACAGTCGCCCACCAGAATGCTTCGGAAAATATCTCACCTCCTACATCACCATGTTTCCCCTGCGTCTTTCTATAAACCTGCTTTCCTGACCTCTTGGGAAATGGAACTAAACCTACATCTCACACCCGAACAAGTGGAGTCTATTTTATCCCACTCACACGGTATATCCCCGTGTGTATGGATCCAAGAGAATCATTATAAACTAATTACTAGATGTTACCGTACCCCTATATGGCTACACCACAAAAAACTTGCACCAGATGATATTTGTTGGAGATGTTCTACCGCCAAGGGTTCGTATGTGCATATCTGGTGGGACTGCCCCCTCATTAGACCTTTCTGGGACTCAATCCAATCTCTGATTCGTTCCATATATTGCAACTCGTTTGTCATCACTCCGGAGATGATCTTTCTCAACATGCATTCAACAGGTTATGACCCAAAAAAGGACAAACTTGTGAACCACCTCCTATCTGCGGCTAAGTTGATAATACCCCTATACTGATTACAAAAAATCACCCCTCCCTATACCGTTTGGGAGGATAAAGTCTCGCAGATTGCTCGCTTTGAAGAACTCCTTAGTTGCTCACAGAGATCCATTGAAACGTACAAGCAAGTCTGGACTCCATGGTTGATCCGTTCCTACCTCAGTAATAACTGATGGCTTATTGGTTCTTATATCCGAACATTGTGTGGACATGTTTCTGTCTTAATCTGATATCCTCTGCCTCACTTTTCCTCATTTCGTCATTTTCTACTTCTGTATTTCTACTTACACTCCTACCTCTCCACTTCACCACTATCCTCTCTCTCCCTCTTCTTCCTCTCCCCCTCCCCTCTACTTTATTCCCCGACTTGGTGGTTGTACTACGATTATGTATTTATAGCCTTGTGATATGATCCTATACATATGCTTACTGATTTATCACTAGTCTATTATTCTTGTAATACCCTTTGTTTATTTCGCTTTTATGTTCAATAAACTTCTGAATTAAAAAAAAAAAAAAAGCATTAAAATTCAACATGTCCCATCCTTCCTTCCCCAACATCATCATAGTTTTAAGTTCCATAGCTATGAAATGACAATCTATAAATCAAAGCAGAGGCAGCCATCAGAATGTAAGAGAATTAAGACTAGTCATTAACAACTTAATTTTACAAAGGTGCCAACCTTGAGTTTTAAAGAACATGAATAGTATTGCTTTCCGTCTCAAACAGTTCTCAACATTCTAGAAAAATCTAGTTTGGCTTTATAACTGGAATATCTAAATTAAAAGAGATAAAAATTTACAATTACCCTTCTGTATAACGCAAACAGTGAGCGGTCTCTAAAGAAAAAAGATTATAGGAGGACAGTAAGCATTTTATGAACAATAATTACATTTTAATGTTCCACATTGTTATAGAAATTGTATCAGTTTTAGTCAACTAAACTATTACAGGTATATATGAATAATTAAACCACCCCTGTATTCATAATCCATAATGAATAGCCTTATCCTCTTCTTAGCAGATCTTAATAAATATTACATTATCATTATTAGCTGGGATGAATCATCTAGAAATAATTAAACACTTACACCACTGATGAAGTAACTAGCATTGCATCGCATATAAATGATATCATCCAGCCTTTACTATGGCCTTTGGGAGGCAGACACATCCTGCATATCGTCTGTACTGTAGACTGATACCATTGGAACAAATAATGGAATCCCTTCTATCTGCTCCTTTGTATCTGTTAGTGAATTCATTTTTGTCTAATGGTTAATGGTTAAAGGGTTCTCAGGTTGTGAAATCCCTTTTTCAAAATCTATTAGGGATTTATTACCGTATTTTTCGGACTATAAGACGCACTTTTTTTCCCCAAAATTTCGGAGGAAAATGAGGGTGCGTCTTATAGTCTGAATGTGGGTGAAGGAGTGGGTTTGCAGCATGGCCGCGCTACTGCCATCGCTGGTTTTCTTCAGCGGCAGTAGCGAGGCAATCTGCAGGCCCCGGCAGCTAAGACAGTCCCCGGCATCTGCTGTAATAGACCGGCGGATGCCGGGGAGTGTCTTAGCAGCCGGGGCCTGCAGATTGCCGCGCTACTGCCACCGCTGGTTTTCTTCAGCGGCAGGAGTGTGACAATACTGCAGGCCCCGGCAGCTAAGACACTCCCCGGCATCCGCCGGTCTATTACAGCAGATGACGGGGACTGTCTTAGCTGCCACGGCCTGCAGATTGCTGCGCTCCTGCCGCTGAAGAAAACCAGCGGTGGCAGTAGCGCGGCCATGCTGAAAATCCGCTCCTCCTCCACAGGTCCCGGCAGTCAGTTAGCCCCCCCCACCGGCCCCATACCTTTAGTGATGCAGGCCGGCTCCTGCACGGCGAGGCCGCAGGAGCCGACCTGTTCCGATGACAGCCGGGAGCCTAATGAAGGCTCCGAGGCCTGTCATAGATATATATTACTATCGTGGCTGGTCTATGACCCTCCGCGATAGTAATGTATAGAATCTCCCATAGACGGCAATACACTTGTATTCCCGTCTATGGGACTTGCAATCAAATGATTGCAGGTTCAAGCCCCCTAGGCGGGGGATAATAAAATAGTAAAAAAAAAAAACCACTTAAAAAAAATATAATAAAAAATAAAATAAATAAAAGTTCACCTCCTTTCCCTAGAATACATATAAAAGTATAACATTACTGTGAAACATATACATTAGGTATCCCTGTGTCTGAAAATGCCCTGTCTACTAATATTTTTATGTACAGTGAACGTCAAAATCAAAAGTGCTAAACTGCCGGGTTTTTCTCTCTGTTTTGCCTCTGAATTAAATAAAAGGTGATCTAAGCAATAAACATTTCCCAAAATGGTATATCTAAAAAGTACACCTGGCCCCACAAAAAAAACGCCCTATACATCCCCGTACAGCTGCAGGGTCACCTGTCAATGTGGCCTTGCAGCTGTTCCAAAACTACAACTCCCATATATTAAATATTTTACCATTTTTTGCCTGAAATTTTTTTTTCCCTATTTTTCTCCTCTAAAACCTGGATGCGTCTTATAGTCCAGTGCGTCTTATAGTCCGAAAAATACGGTAATTTGTAGGGGTTTTACATTCAGTGAGTGGCTACAAGGATCATCTCATGTCGAAGAACCTGACACTACATGGGAAACACAGATTACATTGATTGTTAGGGGTATCAAAAGTTGGGACAAGCTATTATCAACTTTATATGAGAGGATCTTAGTTGTTTAAAGTGCACACATTTTTTTTTTTTTTTTATGTTTTTGTCTACCCTACATATAAAAGAGGACTTTTTACCACTTCTACCATCTCCATTTCTTTGCATCTTCTAGCAGGGGCTCCTCCACTGATTTCAGGGCAGTTGGAATTTTGTTCTTAGCACTTACTGTTCAATGAGTGCAGTTAGGGAAGGTGAGCATGAGTATTTTTTTTTATTTTTTACAGACCTTCCCTGGTTTCTAATTACCGTATATACTCGAGTATAAACCAAATTTTTCAGCCCAGTTTTTGTGCTGTAAAAAGCCCCCCTCGGCTTATACTCGAGTCAGCAAAAAAAAATAAAAAAATTTTTAGGGGGGGGGGGGGGGTCTGTGACCAGCCACAATAGCAATGTATAGAATCTCCCATAAAATAGTGCAAAAAAAAAAAAAAGATTTAAAAAAGTAAAAAAATAAAAGTTCTAAATAACACCTTTCCCTAGAATACATATAAAAGTAGAAAATTACTGCAAAACACATACACATTAGGTATCCCTGTGTCTGAAAGTGCCCGGTCTACTAAATATAGGGGATCTGCAGTGCTCCTGTTCCGTCGGGAAGGGGTTAATAGGAGCACTGCAGATACCCTATATTCAGTTTGACTGAATTCCAAGCTCAGGGAAGGGGCAGACAGACAACCAAAACACCCCCTTCCCTTTCCCAACACCCAGCAACTACTGCACCCAAAAACTCCAACCATTTTAATTTTTCCAGTAGCTGCTGCATTCCCCCCTAGGCTTATACTCAAGTCAATAAGTTTTCCAAGTTTTTTTGTGGTAAAATTAGGGGCCTCGGCTTATATTCGGGTCGGCTTATACTCGAGTATATACGGTATTATATTTTGGGGTCTGAAGGGACTTCAGAGTATAATAATAATAGCAAAACTTGTCAGTTTTTATTTTCAAAATAAAACTTGTGAGGTTTGCTCATCACTAGACCTGGGTTAATTCCCTATATCTGGCTTTTTTCCTGTAATATCAGACCTGAGGGGTCTGATACCTGTGAGCCCCATCGATAACCTGTTCATTTGTAGCTAAAAGGTTTTTGGGGGGCTAAGCGATCAGTACCAGATAGATATGGGTCCAACACTCAGCACAAACACCGATCAACTTTTCATGAAGGACATTAAACATAACAAATATTATGTATTCTTTGTAGCTGTATATTCTATATTACTGTAATATGATTAAAAAAAAAGTCTTATTCGTGTATTGCTTGCATCTGCATACTAACTTATTCATCCTTTATATCAAATGATAATGAAACATAAATTGCTGATCAAATAAAAACTATAATTTTTTTCTTTATCTTTATGTTTTTAACATCTTGATTTTTCAATCTATATTTTTAACATATATTTAGGACGTACATAATATAAACTATTAATATAAAATTCAATGGTCATTTCTTGTCAGGTAATATAGAGCAGTGTAGTTCTCCTAGTAAATATTACAATCTATATAAAGTCCATATTGGGAATAAGACATGTTTAGCATTTACAGGCTTGTTTTTTTACATTGTATACGCAGTAAGCTTGGTCCTGTTACTATACTCAGTAAGCTCTGAGCTTGGATATTCGCGGTATCTATACAGGATTCTTATCTACATAATAAACTTTCTCTTACCATATTATATACCCATCTATTATATATGGGTAAATGGGGACATCTCAGCCCATCAAATTTACTATACCTGAAATCTATGCCAGTCCCAGCTTCCAAAGACCTCCTACTCCGCTCTACTCTCAGCTGCTCCTCACACAACCGTCTCTAAGATTTCTCCCATGCATCCCCCATACGCTGGAACTCCTTACCAAGACACATAAGACTGACCCCCACAATCACAGGCTTCAAGAAGGCCCTGAAGTCTCACCTATTCAGGAAGGCCTACAACCTCCAATAACACTATCACCGCACCGCCATCTGTACAGCCTCCGCCTCACCTTCTGTCTCTATCCCTCTTCCCTCATAGATTGTAAGCTTTTGCGGGCAGGATCCTCTACCCCACTGTGCCAGTCGGTCATTGTTAGTATTATATTTATTTGTACTTTTAGTGTACTGTATGTGATCCCCCAATTGTGAAGCACCATGGAATTAATGGTGCTATATAAATAAATAATAATTTCTAGGCAGGAGATGTATTGTGCCTGGATCATATCATCTTGGACCAACTGATTATGATTGGCACATCTATCTCAGAACATTCCCCCCATTATTTGCATTACCATTAATTTTGTAACTTCATTGATAAGGATTGTCTACAGAGGAGTTTATGGTATTTACAAAGATTTTGCCAGTATCTAACCAGTGAGAAATCATAGATTCTTCTTCAAGACATTATGGTGAAATAAAATAGTTTAGGTAAAGTGCTATAAAATAAGACAGTAGATGTAGAAGAGGACAAGAAAATAACATAATAGTTACAGTTTAGAAAATACCATAACAATAATGGGCTCTACTTTGTTCTGAGCTAAAAACAATATTTTTAGGTTGTTTTTTAGGTGGAATGTCAAATATTAGATGGACATCTGTTTCCACAGTATGGTCTCTTTTAAAGCTTTTGTTCCATTTTATTACCAATAATATATACATATATTATGAAGAAACGTAATATATGCAAAATGATACAAAAATACAAATGTTCTAGGACAGTGAAAAGAAAAAAGAAAAACAAGTGTAAAAATGGAGTATCCGCCTAATACAACATAGGGAGGGTTCACACCTTCGCCCGGTCTCTACTTTCTGTTTTCCATCTTCTGCCAAGAGAAACTGTATAGGAGAAGGAAACCCGGCAGTCAGTTTTCAAACTTATTCACTTGAATAGGTTTGCAAAGTGACCGCCCGTGAGCATCTTGTGCCTGTCTGCGGGGAAATCTTTTTTTTTTTTTAACCAGACACGCATGTGTCCTGCATGTCCAACACAAACCGGTCACAAAGTCGGGCATGCAGGACTTTGTGTCTGGTTAAAAAAAAAAAAACGGTTTTGCCGTGGAGAGGCAGAAGACACTCACAGGCGGTCACTTTGCAAACTCATTAGGGGGCATTCACACGGAGTAACGCCGGGCGTGTATCACAGCCGTACATGCCGGCGTTACGGCAGACTGCCGAACACTTCCCATTCACTTCAATGGGAGCGCTCGTAAACTCGTAAACAGCCGTCGTATATGGCTGTGATACACGCCCGGCGTTACTCCGTGTGAATGCCCCCTTAAAGTGAATAAGTTTGAAAACTGACCGCCGGGTTTCTGTCTCCTGTCCAGTTTCTCTCGGCAGATGACGGAAACCCGAAAGTGGAGACCGGGCGAAGGTGTGAACCCACCCTTATCTGGTCGCTGCTTTCATTTTCTTGTGGGTATTTGCTTGTCATGGACACTTACTACAGGTTTTCTTTGCTACAGTTCTGATATATATCTACTTCTTCCTAATTTGCTTATATCCTAAATCTATATCCCAGTAATATCTGTATTTGCCCTTTCGGTGCCTTGTAAAATTGGTTGCAATGTCTGAAGATGTGTTTAGACACAGACTGGACTCTGGGTCCTTGTTTAATATTCCTGAAGTGTTTGCAAAGCTTTTATTTTTAATAGCATCTAGTAGTTTTATGATATTACAACTATATCAGAATTAACATCTGATGTTTGAGGTCATAAAAGTTAATTTCTGCCATGAAAGTAAATTATTTTCCGTGTACCTGACAGAAAGGTCACCTCCCAAAAACACACAAGTTATTTCTTGTAAATTTTAAAGGGACAGTCACCTTGTAACACCATTTTACATTTATTATAAATATATAATTAGTACATTAAAAAAGTTGTCTCCGAGTGGTTTTATATCTCAGTCTGAATTACAGCCAGACCTCTCAAGGTTCTACTGAATTGGATTTATATCTAAAGCAGGCCTTACACAAAAGACAGCAATTTCACCCAATCTCACCATACACATGCATTTGCATTGCATGGCAAGTGTACTGGACAGAAAGGGGAGAAAGCTGCTGTCAAACTTACCTGGCAATGGCTCCTCTCCCCAAAAACAAAAGGATCAAACTATTGAAATCCAACAGCCTCATCCTCTTGCCCCTGACAACAGCTGTTAGAAAGAGGTAGGAGATCCTTATACAGATCAGGTGATTACCGATCCCCTTCAAAATCAGCAGGTACAGCAACAATCATCTGACGTGTATGGTCATCTTGGCATTTATGTCTATATTCATAGGATATGCCATATATGCCTGATATGTGTGTGCCCACCTTTGTGACAGGCATCTATCTCAAGAAAGGTGCCCCATTTGAGTCAACAAATAAATGGAGTCTCTCCATTCACCTAAGCAAGAGTTCCTAAAATAGCCAAGCAGACATGAGTACATACTGTAAGCCAAAATTGCATGTGCAGTACAGTATAGCGATGACTTGTATTGGTGTACAAACTGATATAAGTATCACTAAACCCAAGTACGCCACTGGGAAATGTTCCAACATTTACAAATGGCTATGATGATACAGGCAAAAAAGTTGTGTTCAGCCCAACTTAATGTGGCTTGGGTCACTTATGTAGATATCAGTGGTCAGAGTTAAGATGCTTAATGGAAACGTCTCTTGTTCTGATAGCTTTGATATTATACTGTATAGATTATTTTCAGAAGTGTTTTGAAGCTAAAATTTGTTAGTGCGGGCAGAGAATTGCCATTAGCTTGTGAAAGCCTGCTGAATCGATATTACATATACAATGCATATTTAATGCTAATAACAGTCAAAGCTTTTGTTATATTCTGTGCCACGGGGTGTCTGTGATCATAATTAGTTCGCATTTGAAAGGGTTTCATGGCATTTAACCATTTGTGGATCTTGTCTTGTCTATTTTACCTGTATATGTTTCTACACCTGCAAAATATAAAGACAAGGAAATGAAGGCTTAGGTCCCATGCACAAAATAGTGAAAAACGGACATGAAACCGACTTTTTTAATGTCCATTACACATCCGTTTTAGAACAATGAGGGTCAATGGGTGTCACTGTCACATGACACTGAATAACATCAGTTAAAAAATGGAACATGCCCTATTTTTGTCTGTTTTTCCAACTTGTTGGACCCAATACATGTCTATGGCATCAGTTTTTAACGTATGTTTTTTTTGAGTGATGTATTCGTTTTCCTGACATTAAAAACGGATGAGTGGGTTGGGTCAAAAAAAAAAAATAACCAATGATTTTTTTTTTTTTACTTGATGCAAGACAGACATTAAGGTTGGGACCCCACTTTACGACAATGCTGCATTTACATGGTTAATCCCATCCATACATTAAAGAAAGAAATTTTAGGAGGTTTTTTTTCTAGATATGGAAAATTTTCCTATCAACTGCAAAAGCAAAAAATTAACATAACATAGACTAAAATTTGATTTTTTTTTTTTATTGGTAATTAGATTGGAAACGCTAATGACTCTTGGTATTTCCCATCCCTCTTATGATGAGTAATTCCTCCACTGCTTCTATACGTGCAGCTCTTCACACTCAGAATTTTAGGCCTAGACTTTATCTTGTATCTGCCATGAGAATTTCCAATGAAAATTACAAATTTCACTAATTATTTAAGAATACTATGTTAGTCTGGCGACATATATTGTGAACGTACTGCTGAATGTAAAAATCGGAAATTTAGCTGTGTATTCCTCTGTAAAATCAGCACAACAAAAACCATTGCAGCACACATGCAGATTTCTTTGCAGGCTTAAGGCCTCCTGCACATGACCACAGTGGATTTACTTTCTGCAAATATACTTGAGTAGAAGCCAAATTTTTCAGCAGAGTTTTTGTGCTGAAAAAGTCCCCCTCGGCTTATACTTGAGTCAAGCAAAAAATATATATATATTTTTTGGAAGGAGGGGTCTATGACCAGCCACAATAGTAATGTATAGAATCTCCCATAAAATTGTGAGAAAAAAAAAAAAAAGAAGCTTTAAAAAAATATAATAAAAAAATTAAGTAAATAAAAGTTCTAAATCCTTCCTTTCCCTAGAATACATATAAAAGTAGAAAATGACTGTGAAACACATACACATTAGGTATCCCTGTGTGTGACAGTGCCCAGTCTACTGAATATAGGGTATCTGCAGTGCTCCTGTTCCGTCGGGAAGGGGTTAATAGGAGCACTGCAGATACCCTATATTCAGTCAGACTGAATTCCAAGTGGGGGGAAAAAAAACCCAGTCCTTAAGCTCAGGGAAGGGGCAGACATGTAAGAGGTGCAGGTGACTGGCAACAAACTCACTCAGACAACGGAGTAAACAGGAACGGCTTTACTTGCTATGATTCTTGAACACAGCAACAGGCTCTTGAACTATTGCAGCAGGTAAATCATATACAGGAGGGACATAGTCTCTATAAGAACTTGGGTACGTAAAGGAGGGGTATAGCTACAGCTTTAGTGGCACTGTGTCACTTGTTACAGTCTCTCAATGGGCTTTGCTTACTGATCCTGCTGGAGAGCACTGGACTCCTCTGGGGCTCATGCTCTGTCTCTCCAAGGTAGTACCTTCCTCCTGTTTGCAGTGGGGAAGCTGGCTGCACACTTCTGTGTCCTTGCTGCACTTCTATCCCATGTGCTCTGCACTTCAGTTACTTGTACTGCCCTGTGTTGCTCTCCTTCTTCAGTACAACCATGTGCCCTGCTTACTTCAACACTTCTGTGCTTCACTGGGCTGTTCTGCTTGGCTCTGGTCACTATATGACAGCACTCTTGTTTTCTGTTGGCAGACACTGCTCCTGCTCTCCAGCACTGCAGTCTTCTTTCCCTGGAAACACTGTGTGCCCTAGACTTCCTGTGCCCCCAACTTCTACTTTCCCAGGTCACTCTATTGTCTCTAGCTGGGAACTGGCTCCCCCTGCTGGATTGGGATGATAGCAGCAAGCCTCCATGTTCTAACTTTGCAGCCGTACCTCCTGACATTACAGACAGACAACCAAAACACACACACACACCCCTTCCCCTTTCCCAGAATCTACTGCACCCAAAAACTCTGACCATATTAATTTTTGAAATTTTCCAGTAGCTTCTGCATTCCCCCGCCCCCCTTAGCTTATACTCGAGTCAATACGTTTTCCCTGTTTTTTGTGGTAAAATTAGGGGCCTCGGCTTATATTTGGGTCGGCTTATACTCGAGTATATACAGTACATATCTGCAATATGAAAAAAAACACATCCACATTGCATTGTATGTCATCTGTAAGCCCAGTGTGGACCAGCCTCCTCAGAAGATTTGGCAAAAGAACAAAGCTCACCCGGAGATAGCTGAAAACTTCTTTATTGGACAATACACAACACATTTTGGGCCAATATCGGCCCTTTCTCAAGTGTAGATATTCCTTCTACAGTGTAAGCCCAGATCTTGTATGATTCCCTGCACTGGTCTGTACCGCAAATGCAGCCAACAAAAGAATCTAAAGATCAGCATTAGAGATGAGCGAACAGTGTTCTATCGAACTCATGTTCGATCGGATATTAGGCTGTTCGGCATGTTCGAATCGAATCGAACACCGCGTGGTAAAGTGCGCCATTACTCGATTCCCCTCCCACCTTCCCTGGCGCCTTTTTTGCTCCAATAACAGCGCAGGGTAGGTGGGACAGGAACTACGACACCGGTGACGTTGAAAAAAGTAGGCAAAACCCATTGGCTGCCGAAAACATGTGACCTCTAATTTAAAAGAACAGCGCCGCCCAGCTTCGCGTCATTCTGAGCTTGCAATTCACCGGGGACGGAGGTTTCCGTCCAGTTAGCTAGGGCTTAGATTCTGGGTAGGCAGGGACAGGCTAGATAGGAAGGAGAAGACAACCACAACAGCTCTTGTAAGAGCTAAATTCCAGGGAGAAGCTTGTCAGTGTAACGTGGCACTGACGGGCTCAATCGCCGCAACCCAGCTTTCCCAGGATCCTGAATGGAATACACTGTCAGTGTATTCCCGTATACCCGATATATACCCCCGATACCCGTTCCAACGGTGTGCCCCCCCACCTTCACCCCAGAAATACCCTGCAAGTCCCCTAGCAATAGAATTGGGGCTATATACACCCACTATTTTTGCTACTGCCATATGGTGCCATTGTCTCACTGGGAATTCAAAGAATATATTGGGCTTACATATAACTTCAATTCCAGGGAGAAGCTTGTCAGTGTAACGTGGCACTGACGGGCTCAATCGCCGCAACCCAGCTTTCCCAGGATCCTGAATGGAACACACTGACAGTGTATTCCCGTATACCCCATATATACACCCCAAATCCCCGTTCCAACGGTGTGCCCCCCCACCTTCACCTCAGAAATACCCTGCAAGTCCCCTAGCAATAGAATTGGGGCTATATACACCCACAATTTTTGCTACTGGTATATAGTGCCATTGTCTGACTGGGAATTCAAAGAATATATGGGGGTTACGTGCACCCACAATTTTTGCTACTGCTATACAGTGCCATTGTCTGACTGGGAATTCAAAGAATATATGGGGGTTATGTGCACCCACAATTTTTAATACTGGTATACAGTGCCATTGTCTGACTGGGAATTCAAAGAATATATTGGGGTTATGTGCACCCACAGTTTTTACTACTGGTATACAGTGCCATTGTCTGACTGGGAATTCAAAGAATATATGGGGGTTATGTGCACCCACAATTTTTAATACTGGTATACAGTGCCATTGTCTGACTGGGAATTCAAAGAATATATTGGGGTTATGTGCACCCACAATTTTTACTACTGGTATACAGTGCCATTGTCTGACTGGGAATTCAAAGAATATATTGGGGTTATGTGCACCCACAATTTTTACTACTGGTATATAGTGCCATTGTCTGACTGGGAATTCAAAGAATATATGGGGGTTACGTGCACCCACAATTTTTGCTACTGCTATACAGTTCCATTGTCTCACTGGGAATTCAAAGAATATATGGGGGTTATGTGCACCCACAATTTTTACTACTGGTATACAGTGCCATTGTCTGACTGGGAATTCAAAGAATATATTGGGGTTACGTGCACCCACAATTTTTAATACTGGTATACAGTGCCATTATCTGACTGGGAATTCAAAGAATATATGGGGGTTATGTGCACCCACAATTTTTACTACTGGTATATAGTGCCATTGTCTGACTGGGAATTCAAAGAATATATTGGGGTGACGTGCACCCACAATTTTTGCTACTGCTATACAGTGCCATTGTCTCACTGGGAATTCAAAGAATATATTGGGGTTATGTGCACCCACAATTTTTACTACTGGTATACAGTGCCATTGTCTGACTGGGAATTCAAAGAATATATGGGGGTTACGTGCACCCACAATTTTTGCTACTGCTATACAGTGCCATTGTCTGACTGGGAATTCAAAGAATATATGGGAGTTACGTGCACCCACAATTTTTACTACTGGTATACAGTGCCATTGTCTGACTGGGAATTCAAAGAATATATGGGGGTTATGTGCACCCACAATTTTTACTACTGGTATATAGTGCCATTGTCTGACTGGGAATTCAAAGAATATATGGGGGTTACGTGCACCCACAATTTTTGCTACTGCTATACAGTTCCATTGTCTCACTGGGAATTCAAAGAATATATGGGGGTTATGTGCACCCACAATTTTTACTACTGGTATACAGTGCCATTGTCTGACTGGGAATTCAAAGAATATATTGGGGTTACGTGCACCCACAATTTTTAATACTGGTATACAGTGCCATTGTCTGACTGGGAATTCAAAGAATATATGGGGGTTATGTGCACCCACAATTTTTACTACTGGTATATAGTGCCATTGTCTGACTGGGAATTCAAAGAATATATGGGGGTTATGTGCACCCACAATTTTTAATACTGGTATACAGTGCCATTGTCTGACTGGGAATTCAAAGAATATATGGGGGTTATGTGCACCCACAATTTTTACTACTGGTATACAGTGCCATTGTCTGACTGGGAATTCAAAGAATATATTGGGGTTACGTGCACCCACAATTTTTACTACTGGTATATAGTGCCATTGTCTGACTGGGAATTCAAAGAATATATGGGGGTTATGTGCACCCACAATTTTTAATACTGGTATACAGTGCCATTGTCTGACTGGGAATTCAAAGAATATATGGGGGTTATGTGCACCCACAATTTTTACTACTGGTATATAGTGCCATTGTCTGACTGGGAATTCAAAGAATATATGGGGGTTATGTGCACCCACAATTTTTACTACTGGTATACAGTGCCATTGTCTGACTGGGAATTCAAAGAATATATGGGGGTTATGTGCACCCACAATTTTTACTACTGGTATACAGTGCCATTGTCTGACTGGGAATTCAAAGAATATATGGGGGTTATGTGCACCCACAATTTTTACTACTGGTATACAGTGCCATTGTCTGACTGGGAATTCAAAGAATATATGGGGGTTATGTGCACCCACAATTTTTAATACTGGTATACAGTGCCATTGTCTGACTGGGAATTCAAAGAATATATGGGGGTTATGTGCACCCACAATTTTTAATACTGGTATACAGTGCCATTGTCTCACTGGGAATTCCACAAATAATTTGGGGATTCATTCACCCTACATCTCAGGCTCTTGCCATATTCACCCAGGTTGTCAGTGCTGCACCAGCTCGTTCCCAGACAGCTCGGCCCGAAAAACACGTTACCTATATAGAGGATTTGGACAATGAAGACAACATGTTCTAAATCTAATGTCTGCACCTTCTCCAGAATTAAAATAAGGCAGCGTTTAACTTTCAAATAGCACTGCACAAAGGAAGAGCTTATCAGCTTGTCTCATGACATGCTACTGAAAAGTTTCATTTGTGTATCTTAATGTAAATATAGTTGTATAAGCTTTTTGGGTTTTAGGCACTGCCAAGTTATTTATTACCACCCGCTCCCTTATAATGATGATGACGCCAAAGTCACTGTGGGTGTTCAGAGCTCACAGCTTTGGGTGACATTTGTCTTGCTCTCTGTCGGTACCAGCTGTCTTTTTGGATACCGTAAAGTTATGTTGACTTTATTAACAGCTATAGAAGCTTTAGCCAGGTTGTGACGGTGTGTAACCCTAACAACACTAAGTGGGATACACATTAATAGTCAGTCTATGTACGCTAAACGTATCACTGAAGTAATTTTTTTTCCCTCTCCCCTAATATAAGAAAGGAACAGACATTAGACCTAGACCGGGGTTCGAGGCTTGAAAAAATCCAGTATTATTTGTTCTTCATGATGTGAAATATGTGTTGAAAAGCAACCCAAGATGAAGTCAGCCATGTGTGCCAGTGTGTTACTTGGCATGCCTTTGCTGGCCCCAACTGTAAGGGTCACTCTCCATTTCCTCCCTTTTCCACTCCCCTTCACACCATTTGTGGTGAAGCAATGGGATGCACTGAAGTGAACCCTCTAGCCTCGTGTGGGATAGGGACATCAGATGCCACTCCAACCCCCTCGTCTTCTTCCGCCAGCCAACGGTGCGAAGATGAGAGGAGTGTGCTCTGAATGTTTTCTGCCTAGCAGAGGCTAGTTCTCACTTACGAAAATGGCCCCACTTTGACCTGTATATCAGGCACAATGGTGTAGGTTTCAAAGAAACATGGCACCAACAAGTTGGAAAACGTGGGCCATGCGTGGACCGTGTTTGAGTCTGGCAAGCTCCAGATCTGCTACCAGGTTCCAGCCATTATCACAGGCGCAAAAATGCCAGGCCCCAGGTGTAGCAGGGAAAAAAAATGCCATCTCAGCCAGGATGGCATCCCTGACCTCGGAGGCACTGTGCTGTCTGTCCCCCAAGCTGATCAGTTTCAGCACGGCCTGCTGACATCTCCCCATGCCAGTGTTACAGTGTTTTCCGCTAGTAGCTGGGGTGGAGGTTGCAGCTTCGTAGGGTTTCAGTCTACTCCTGCCATGAATTTTGGCCTGGGAGAGGAGATAGGCCACCCCAGTTTGCACCCGGGGAACAGACTCCACCACATTCACCCTGCCTGTCATTAAAGATAAGCACTGCAGCATCCCTGACCACAGGCGCTTGTCCATGTGTCGGTGGTCAAGTGGACCTTGCAGCAAAGCGCAGAGCTCTGGGCCCGACTGATGTTATGGGAAACATGCAGGCGCAAGGCAGAGACAGCACACCAAGAGAAGTAGTAACGGCTAGGCCCAGCATAGGGAGGTGCCCCAGCTGCCATCTGCTGACGGAAGGCCTGGGTCTCCAGAAGCATAAACAAACACCAACATCTCCAGGGCCAGCAGTTTATCGATGAGGCTGTTACAGGCTTGGGCATGGGGGTGGGTTGTATTGTACTTCTGCCTGCAATGAAAAGCTTGGGAAATGTGGAGTGGCTGGGAAGAGGCGCATGATGGTGCAGGCCAAAAGGGTGCATGAGGGTGAACTCCCCAATGTGTCAGAGATAGGTGTGTAGGTGTCCTTGCATCATATACTTGCACCATATTTGGCTTTGGAAGTTAATTTTGTGCCAAAAAGTGGTTAAGACAGTGATCCCTCAGCTACTCCCGTTACACTGTCTATTGAAGTTACCATCTGTGGAAGTGGACCACCATTTCTAAGATCCCAAAGGAAGCAGGCAAGAGATGTGCAGTTCAGAAAAAAAGATGAGAAAATAAGTTTAGGCTGTGTCGGCCAGGTATTCCCACAACATGCGCCTATACTTGTCCCTCCTGGTGACACTAGGCCCCTGAGTGGCAGTAATTTGTCCAGGGGGGCCATTAACGTGTTCCAGACCTAGGAATAAGTCTTCCAACAGGGTAGAGTTTTGCATGCCTTTGCTTCTACCCACTGTTTTTGCTGCTTAGCTTCCCTCCACATCTACTCTGCTTTCACCCCTAAACATCACCCCAGTTTATGCCTTTGCTTCTACCCAGGTTTTTTGTTGATTTAGCTTCCCTCTACATCTACACTGCTTTAGCCCCTAGACATCACCCCTGTCCATGTGGGGTCGGTGGCCTCGTCATCCACCAACTCCTCTTCCAATTGCGCACTGCCCCCTTACTGCAAACCGCACATGACCACAGCTTGCCTTGATGGCAACTGTGTCTCATGATCCCCACTTAGGTCCAGACAAGTCGGTGGCGGGTCCAAAACCCCAAAATTGGAAGGAAATGGCAGATGCTGCAGTATTTCTAACACCTGTTCCTGGTGCTCGGGCCTGGTCTGTGTTGTACCCTGCACCCTGCTTAACGCATCTGCCATATCCGAAGTTGTGCTGAGCGCATGCTAATGTTTCGTGTCCAGTGCAATGGATGGGATGGGATTTCACATAAGTCTGCCACCCATGGCCACTCATGGTTGAGCAACTGAGGGAGTTGACTTTGACGAACCCGAGGGTTTTGGAGTTGGAACTACATCAAAGGTCTGTGCTGCTCACACACTCTGCTCAACACATGATATGTTTAGTGCCAGCAGTGTGGAGACGTCGCACAACAGCCGTTGTTCCAGCAGGTACAGGCGTTGTAGGAGTGCATAGAGGCTAGCAGCGGCAACTATACACTTTAAAAACTATCCGCACAAGCGCCACACTTTCACCAGTAGCTCAGGAACATTGGGGTACCTTTTTCAAAAGATTAGCAGCAATGAGTTAAAAACGTGGCCCAGGCATGGAATATGTTGCAGGCTGCCAAGCTACAGAGCCAATCCCAGGTTACGGCCATTATCACACATGACAACATGCCTGGGCCCAGGTGCAGTGGCAAAAACCACATTGCCGTCTCATCGAGGATGGCATGACTCACTTTGTAGGCAGTGTGCTGTCTGGCCCCCAAGCTGATGCGCTTCAGCACGGCCCGCTGACGTCTCCCCACACCAGTGTTGCAGCGTTTCCAGCTCGTAGCTGGGGTCAATTTAACAGCGGAGGAGGGTGGTGTTTCAGCCCTCCTCCCAGGAATGTTGTGTGGGGAGACAAGTCAGGCCACCACATTTTGCGACCCGGTCCACGCCTCAACTACATTCAACCACTGTGCCCAAATTGAAAGGTAGCGTCCCTGTCCGCATGCACTTGTCCATTCGTAACTGGTCACATGGAACTTTAGGGCTAAGCGCTGAATTTAGGGACCGCCTCATGTTTGGGGGAAAGTGCTGGTGTGGACGGCACAGTGCGGTGGCGCAGTAGACACTCTGCCCAAAAAGGGCAGAGTGTCCCCCAGCCGGGATTCCAACATCTCCTGGGCCAGATTTCTTGAGATGAGGCCGTTGAAGCCTTGGGCATGTGGGTGGGTTGCGCTGTACTTTAGCATGAAATGAAAGGCTTGGGAGATGGGGAGTTGCTGGGAAGAGGCGCATGATGGCGCGGGCAAAAGGAGAAATGGCAGGAAAAGGTGAGGATAAGGGTGAACTCCCCAAAGTGTCAGAGGCAGATGTGGAGGTGTCCTGGCTCCTGGTCTGGACTGCAGCGCCAGCCCTGTCAACAGTGGAAGAGGCAGTGGCCGCCAGGCCAAACGACGATTATCCTGCGCTTGCTCTCACCCACTGAGCCCAGGGCTTGCCTTCCAAATGATGGCACCCGCAAGAGGTGGTGAGATTCCTCTCCGCAGATCTCCAAACCATCTTGGACTTGCAAATTGCACTAAATTTGTCATGTAACTGACATGTATATGATGAGTCTATCCATTGTCTGTTCATTTTGGTGAAAGTCAGCCTGTCAGCTGACAGACAGCTGTGCTTGTCAGTGATGATGTCACCGGCTGCTTGTACCCCCAGTTTTTGCTGCTTAGCTTGCCTCCACATCCACACTGCTTTTGCCCCTACACATCACCCCTATCCATGCCTGTGCCTCTAGCCATAAGTCTGCCACCCATGGAAACTCATGGTGCAGAAAGTGAGGGAGCTGACTCTGAGGAACCCTTGGGTTTTGTAGCTGGTACTCCATCAAAGGTCTCTGCTGCTCACACACCCTGCTGAACATACGGTATCTAGGGTTAGAGCGTGTGGTGACCTCGCACAACAGTAGGTGCTTCAGGCAGATGTAGGCCTTGCTGGAGTGTATTGCGGCTAGCTCCAGGTACTGTAGACTTGGGAAAGTGGGTGTCCAAGTGCCGCACTTTCACCCTTAGCTCAGCTAATTTGGGGTATGTTTTTAAAAATCATTGCACCACTACATTGAACATGTGGGCCAGGCATGGAACGTGTTGGAGGCTGGCAAGCTCCAGAGCCCTCCAACAAGCTAAAAAACCTGGCCCCAGGGGCAGCGGGGATAAACAAATTGCCATCTCATCCAGGATGGCATCCCTGACCTCAGAGGCAGTGTGCTGTCCGTCTCCCAAGCTGATGAGCTTCAGCCCAGCCTGCTGACGTCTCCCCACACCAGTGTTGCAGCGTTTTCAGCTCGTAGCTGGGGTCAATCTAACAGCGGAGGAGGAGGAGGGTGGTGTTTCAGCCCTCCTCCCAGGAATGTTTTGTGGGGAAACAAGTCAGGAAAATTCTTGAAACGGGAGAGTTTTGCATCTTTGCCCTTGCTGCCTATGGACATCCCTTTGTCTCTAGCCACCATTTTCCCTGCTTTGCTTGCCTCCACATCCACACTGCTTTTGCCCCTAGACATCACCCCAGTCCATGCCTTAGCTTGTACCCCCAGTTTTTCCTGCTTAGCTTGCCTCCACATCCACACTGCTTTTGCCCCTAGACATCACCCCAGTCCATGCCTTAGCTTGTACCCCCAGTTTTTCCTGCTTAGCTTGCCTCCACATCCACACTGCTTTTGCCCCTAGACATCACCCCAGTCCATGCCTTAGCTTGTACCCCCAGTTTTTCCTGCTTAGCTTGCCTCCACATCCACACTGCTTTTGCCCCTAGACATCACCCCAGTCCATGCCTTAGCTTGTACCCCCAGTTTTTCCTGCTTAGCTTGCCTCCACATCCACACTGCTTTTGCCCCTAGACATCATCCCTATCCATGCCTCTTCCCCTAGCCATAACTCTGCCACCCCTGGAAACTCATGGTGCAGAAACTTTGGTTGCTGACTTTGAGGAACCCTTGGGTTTTGTAGATGGAACTCCATCAAAGGTCTGTGCAGCTCACACACCCTGCTCAAGATATGGTATTGTAGGGTTTCAGCGTGTGTGAATGACGGACAACAGCCTGTGTTTGGACAGATGTAGGCCTTGCTAGAGTGTTTTTAGGCTAGCAGCGACTCCTGTGCACTTGCAAAAGTGGGCGCACAAGCGCCGCATTTTCAACAGTAGCTTCGGTACATTTGGGTATGTTTTTAAAAAACTTTGCACCACTAGGTTAGACGTGGGCCAAACATGGAACGTGTTGGAGGCTGGCAAGCTCCAGAGCCGCTACCAGGTTCCAGCCATTATCACAGGCGTAAAAATGCCAGGCCCCAGGTGTAGCAGGGAAAAAAAAATGCCATCTCAGCCAGGATGGCATCCCTGACCTCGGAGGCACTGTGCTGTCTGTCCCCCAAGCTGATGAGCTTCAGCACCGCCTGCTGACGTCTCCCCACACCAGTGTTTTAGCGTTTGCCGCTAGTAGCTGTGGTGGAGGTTGCAGCGTCGTAGGGTTTCAGTCTACTCCTGCCATGAATTTTGGCCTGGGAGAGGAGATAGGCCACCCCAGTTTGCACCCGGGGAACAGACTCCACCACATTCACCCTGCCTGTCATTAAAGATAAGCACTGCAGCATCCCTGACCACAGGCGCTTGTCCAAGTGTCGGTGGTCAAGTGGACCTTGCAGCAAAGCGCGGAACTAAGGGCCCACCTGATGTTGAGTGACACGTGCTGGTGCAAGGCGGGGACGCCACACCGGGAGAAGTTGAGACGGCTAGGGACGGCATAGTGAGGTGCCACAGTTGCCATCAGGTCCGGGAAGGCGGGAGTTTCAACAAGCCGGAACGCCAACCTCTCCTGGGCCAGCAGTTTAGCGATGTTGGCGTTCTAGGCTTGCGTGGGTGGGTGGTTAGCGGTGTATTTCTGCCGGCGCTCCAATGTCTGAGAGATGGTGGGTTGTTGTAAAGAAGCGCCTGATGGTGCCTTTGATGGTGCAGGAGAAGGAGATAAGACAGAAACAGGGGAGGATGAGGGAGAAGTCAACAAAGTGGCGGAGGCAGATGAAGTGATGTCCTGGCTCGTCCTCTGGAGTGCATCGCCAGCACTGTGAGCAGAGGCAGTGGCATGAACGGCGGGCGACGTTTGTCCTGCCGTTGCTGCCTGCCACTGATTCCATTGCTTGGATTCCAAATGACGGTGCATTGAAGTGGTGGACAGGTTGCTCTTCTCAGGGCCCCTACTCGATTTCGAGAGGCAAATTGTGTAGACGACACTATATCTGTCCTCGGCGCATTCCTTGAAAAAACTCTACACCTTCAAGAAACGTGCCCTCGATGGGGGAGTTTTTCTGGGCTGGGTACAAAAGGGAACATCTTCGGACATTCCGGGTCTGGCCTGGCTTCGGCAAAGCAGCTGACCTCTGCCTCTGGACATGTCTCTGCCTCTAGCTACCCTTTTTGGTGCTGCACCTGCCTCAACATCCACACTACTTTCCCAGCTTGACATCTGCCTTGTCCAGGTGGGGTCGGTGTCCTCGTCGTCCACCACCTCCTCTTCCAACTCCTGTCTCGCCTCCTCCTCCTGCACAATGCGCATGTCAACTGGCTGCCCTGACAGCAACTGCGTCTCATCGTCGTCGATGAGGGTGGGTTGCTGGTCATCCGCCACCAAATCGACCGGAGATGGAATGGAGGAGACTCTAGTGTTTGAGCATCTGGACACAGATACTCGTCTGTTAGGTCCGTGGAATCGCGAAATGGAGGGGCAGGTTGCGGTACAGTCAAAGGAAGGGAGAACAGCTCTGGGGAGCAGGGACAGTTGGGGTTATTGTTCTGGGAAGATTGGGAATTTTGGGTGGAAGGAGGACAAGACTGTTGGGTAAGAGGAGGTAGAGGCTGACTGGCTGGTGGACAATGTGCTTTAAGCGTTATCCGACAGCCATTGCAAGACCTGTTCCTGGTTCTCGGGCCTACTAATCTTTGTACCATTCAGCCTAGTTAATGTGGAACTTTTGTGCAAAGCGCAGAACTTAGGGCCCGCCTGATGTTAAGGGACACACGCTGGTACAAGGCTCAACTCACCCTAAGTGCCAAAAACACTGCTGGTGCAAGGCTCTACTCATGCCAAGGGCCTCAATCTCTGCTGGTAGCTCAGCTTAAGGTCATGTAACTTTGTTTGGAAGGGCTCATGTTAAGGGCTAGAAAAGTGAATTTTGGAAGGTCTTACCACATCACACACACACACACACACACACACACACACTCAAAATGACAGTTAAGGGTGAGGGCTTTTGGAATTCCCATTGCCTATTCCATTTGTGGTTGTCATGGGGAACGTGATTTAAAGGGGTGGTTGTTACTGTTTGTTGAGCTTAAATTGGGGTTTGTGTCCATCCATTTGGGGAGTAAAGAAGGTTTCCAGGTATTTTCCCACTTTGATAGAGGTTTTTTTGAATGTGGAAAGTGTGTAGTTGTTAGGCAGTGATGTTGGGGTAATAGAGGGTCTTTGGTGTGTTAGATGCCCCCAGACATGCTTCCCCTGCTGTCCCAGTGTCATTCCAGAGGTGTTGGCATCATTTCCTGGGGTGTCATAGTGGACTTGGTGACCCTCCAGACACGGATTTGGGTTTCCCCCTTAACGAGTATCTGTTCCCCATAGACTATAATGGGGTTCGAAACCCATTCGAACACACGAACATTGAGCGGCTGTTCGAATCGAATTTCGAACCTCGAACATTTTAGTGTTCGCTCATCTCTAATCAGCATCAAAAGTTGGGTTTTTTTTTCACTTTGGCTTCCTCTGGGTTTTTCTCTGCATTTTTGTCAATTCAATAGCTCTCTATTCCAGTTCTAGTTCAGAGTATGAATTAGAACCTATTTCTTCCTGCTTTTTTCACACCAGAACTGACAGTGTTTTTGCATTGTAAATGAAATATAAAATTTAAGCCAACATTTTTTTAATGAGGTTTTGGTGTCCCTCATGTTGGCATGTTAGTTACCATGTGGTAGCTACTGCCAAAAATTTGCAACAATTAATCCGTCTTAAGCCTCAAACACAGAAGTCTATGGAGAACAGATGTTGGAGAAGGAGGCTGCTGCTAGCTAAATAAAGGGATTATCCACTTTCCTACAGCCGAAACCTGCAGGTCAGATGTGAGTATCTTTGCCAGCAGCCTCCTCACATTGTCATCTCAAGACAATAAGAAGTAACAGCCTAAAAAGTGGGGAAGGAAACTAATTTCTTAGTAAGATATTACAGAGTTTCTTCTATTTACCTGGACTGTTCATTCATGAAAAGTAGTTGCAGAACTAGAGAGATGCTTTATGGATTTATCAGATATCATTAGTAATTAGGCAGGTGCAATATTTCATGTTTTATTACTTTCCTATATTGTCATCTCAGATGATGTATGTGTCTTTTTAATTACTTCTGTTCCTAGTGGATAGATGTTTAATATTGTCTAATCTATTACAGTGCATGGATAAATCAAGTAAGGGAATGATAAATTCCATGAGAGGGGAGTACAATGTTTAACTTGTCCCACATCATAAGGATACAATAGGATGAATAAAAATGACATCCTGAAACTCCAGATGAATAGGAGGGAATGGTTTGCAACGAGCACTGAGCAGTCCTTCGACATCAACATGCCACAGAGTCACACAGACCATAGATATTAAAGGGAACTTGGACATTCAGATAGTATTGGCATACAATGTGGCTCTGGAAACATTCAGCTCAGATTGTCTGCGACTACTATAACATATTTTTTTTATTAATATTTTAACCAATAATTAATTTCTTATAATGACAGTGTATTTTCTACAGTGTTAGGCTAAGGCCCCACGTGGCGGAAACTCAGCTTTATTTGTTGCAGATTTTGTTTTGGTTTTTTTTTAGCCAAAGCCATGAATGGCTACAAAAGTAATGAGAAATATATAGGAAGCTCTTACACTTCTACCTTCTGCTCAATCCACTCCTGGTTTTGGCTCAAAAAAATGCAACATAATCTGCAACAAAAAAAGCTGCGCTTCCACAACGTGGAGCCTCAGCCTTAAAGGAGGCTAATAAATAAACTTTCATGGAGAATTTCACCTAACCACATGCAGATACATACAGATAGATATTTCAGCACAGCAAAAAGCACTGCATTACAGAATCACCAAGATGGATGGAATGAGTCCTGTCCATAAGTTATTATTGTAGAACTTTTCATGTCATATATATATATATATATATATATATATATATATATATAAAAAAAGGACCACGTAAAAAATAATCAGTTTAGTATAGGAACGTATACTTTGTTTAGTGTTTTCATGCATTTTCTTCAGCTAAAACCAGGTTTACAGATCATAAAGGGGAGATGCATAAAGGAAAAGCTTAAGTGAGCATTGTAGCCTCACAGAAAAACAAGAATAGTGCCATAAATATGTATAGAGGCTGTGCTTGGTATCACAACTCAGCCCATTCACTTAAATGGGACTGAGCTACAAACAATCCTATCCTAAAGATAGGTTATCAATTAACAAAACTTGGAAAACCCCTTTAGGCTAAGGCCCCATGAAGCAGGCCGCTGCAAAATGCACTGTGGGAAAAATCGTGTGACACCGCATCATTGCACCACTTTTCACAGAAAGTCTACAGAGGTTTCCTCTACAGACTTTCTACTTTCATTATATCTATAGGGAAACTGCTGATGTTTCCGTAGGTATAATTGACATGCTGCAATTTCCAAAACCGTAATGGTTTTGGAGATCGCAGTGTCTCCGATACACATTTTTCCACAATCTGTAGATAGGAAATTAAGAAATTTAAGGAAATTGTTGCATCCAATTATTTGAGTAGTACCAGGTTCATGACCTGGGGCCCCAATATACCTCTATTATTATCACTGATATTATGCTGACACAAGAGAAGTTCCCTGGAATGAATTTTTTTTCTCTACTTATCAGAAAATCTATTGTATTTTTCTATTATTGTATATAGCTCTCAACATCTCTATCACCAAGTCTAAAATAAAGAAAGGACCATACACTGTAGATGGATATTGGCTGAAGCAGTCTATTTCATTCGGACCAGCTGACCACCTAATATGTATAGGGTTTCAGAAGCTTTGCCTGCTACATCACTTCCAGGTATACAGCTGGGACCAGGGTCAGAAAATGCTCCAACTCTAGCATATGCTGTGATCTCAGATGCTGTGATCAATAACAGTTCACATCAACTGGGGGAGTAAGAGAGGGGTCCCTGTCGGTCCCCCTGATGAGATTGTGGGGTGCCAATCTATGCTCCTAATTGCCATGAACTGATATGTAATATGCCTTGGCCTAATACATATAGACAAAAATGTGCCATATACTGCAATACACAAGCAATCGGAGGTTAAAGTCCTCTTGTGGGACAGTAAAATTATGTAATACTGTGTATTGTTTCTCTTAGTCTTAATGCTTATAGTGTTTGTATATATGGCTATACAAAGATATAGCTCCTCATCACTGTATATTGTACATATGTGTTTTTCCTTTCTCAGGGCTTTATACATGTTGATTTTCCAAAATCTTAGCTATGTTTCCTTCTGATTTAGACCTGTAACATCTACATATGTGTTTGTTCTATTGCAATAAAGCTCAGAAAAGCTGCTACATACGATTTATTAAGAATTGCTTAAGGCATCAGTAAATATATATGGCTTTGAAAAATGTGAATATAACATTTATTAGACATAAAACATTGTCTATGTGAGTAATAAAAAGAATATGTCATTTTCCATGTACCCATGTAGTGTTTAAGTCACATATCAGTCTGAGTTTTTAATAGCAACTTACAATAAAAACAGAGCTATAATATGTGAATCATATTAAATAGCTACATTCACAAACAATGCCATTGGGTTGTAACATGAAAATTGTGCACAGGTGGATTTCAGTGTAAAATCAGCGGAAAACGGGTGGAAACCCACGCAGACACCATCATAGTATAGCGCAAGTTTCTACTAGTAACCGCTTTTCAAGCAGATAGGGTTTCTGGTTTTTTGGGTCCCCAAGCCAACCCAAAGAATGAAAACTCGAACGCTATTGTGAACCTAGCATTAGCCATATACCAGGTATACAGTACAAACAGGAAACTATATTCAGTGTATGGAGCTCCACACACTGCAGTGGTTGCCTTGGAAAACTCCAGCTCTGCTACTATTCAAATGAATAGGAGCAGAGCCTTGTATACGGATGCTGATGAGTGCAGGGTCCACATATCGGCTTCCGTCCAATCTGATAATGATGACCTATGGGTAGATGTGGATAGATCATCAGTGTCCATTTTTCTTGGGTCTCAGAAAACCCCTTTAATATGTCACCTAACTTCACCAAAACTTCAAGACGTTCTCCAGATTATATAATAACTACAAGATGTTCTCCAGACTATATAATAACTACAAGGCGCTCTCCAGACTATATAATAACTACAAGACACTCTCCAGACTATATAATAACTACAAGGCGCTCTCCAGACTATATAATAACTAAAAGACGTTCTCCAGACTATATAATAACTACAAGGCTTTCTCCAGACTATATAATAACTACAAGACATTATCCAGACTATGTAATAACTACCATTGATAGTAATAACACAGGCGTAACTAAGTCTTCATTTCTCCATCATAGTCACTAGCAGTGAGTCTTCATTTTAATCCATAGATTTTTCATACAGAGAGGTAGAATAAAGTGATGACCCATGGCAGAGATATGAAGGCCGATTTATTTATAACCATTGACCAGTGAATTTGTAGGGCAGTAAAATGTGTCTTTGTGTAAACTATAAACATACAATGCTGTCATGGCCAGGACAGGTTCATACACTTATGTTCCTCCTGTGTCCTCCTCCTCCTCCTCCCTCTCCATTCTTCTTCTGTGACTGCCAGACCTCACATCCATGGCAAGTGTGCTCAGCTCTGCTATATCTCCCACACGTGACAGCCATGACCCCTGTCTTATACATTACATGCTGCTGCAGCCTTGCCGGAGGTGAATAGAGTAGCTGCAAAGTAACTGACTAGAAAACAACCATGGACTTTGTAAAGAAAAATACCAGCAATTGTAATAGCCGATAAAATAAGCTTTTACAGAATCATGATGTCAATGCTGACCGGCCAAGTGGATTACTGCACAAGTGGCAACTCTGAGGGGACGCTTTGGAGCAGGGGGCCCTGGGCAATTGCCCAGTTTACCCCTCTCCCTAACACCATCCCTGGTGAGAATGAAGAGGGAGAGAGGAGTAGCTTGAATTATGAGACAGGATGTATGTTTCAGGCTACCTTAGGTATGTTCACACACATTCTTAGGCAGAATCTGCCTAAAAAGCCCCTTAAAAAATGCCTTACATCACTTCCATTCATTTCAATGCGAGTCAGGCCTTTCGGAGTATTCGATTGGAATCGAATACCACGAGGCAAACGCAGTAAAAATTTGTATCCCCTCCCACCTTCCCTGGTGCTTTTTTTGCACCAGTAACTGTGCAGGGGAGGTGGGACAGGAATTACGACAACAGAGGCATCGAAAAAAAATCGGAAGAAGTAATTGGCTGGCTAAATCAGGTGACCTCCAATTTATACGAATGGTGGATTTAACATTCGATTAATTTGAGACTGTGAACTAAGTGATTGTGAGACAGGGATAGATGTACAGGCAGGGTTAGCTAGGGATTACCTTTATTTAGGGGGGGAATGTCACTCACCTAGCTCTTTGGGGCTCTGTCTGGTCGGGATCCCTGTCAGCTTGCGATATGCGTGAGCTGACTTTTTCTCATAGGAATGCATTGACCAGCGTTGATTGGCCGAATGCCATATAGAGTACAGCATTCGGCCAATCAACGCTGGTTCTGCCGGAGGAGGCGGAGTCTAAGATCGGTCCACAGCAGTTTCCATTGTGGTCTGATCTCAGATGTAGCAGTGCTGACACAGCTCTGCAACACGGAGAAGCAGCAGAGCTCAGCACACACAGAGATGCAGCAGAGCTGAATGTGCAGCAGGATTCAGCGCACACTCAGCACTGCTACATCTGAAATGCAGCATAGCTGAGTGTGCAGCAGTGTTCAATGCACACTCAGCACTGCTACATCTGAGATGCGGCAGAGAAGAGTGTGCAGCAGGGTTCAACGCACACTCCTCTCTGCTGCATCTGAGATGTAGTAGCCGAGCTCAGCACATGGCCAGCTCTTCTTCATCTCCAATGTAGCAGTGCTGGCCATGTGCTGAGCTCGACTGCATCTTCGGAGTAACTGAGCTGAGCGCACGGCCAACACTGCTACATCTCGGCATAGGAATGCATTGACCAGCACTGATTGGCTGAATGCCATACAGAGTATAGCATTCGGCCAATCAACGCTGGTTCTGCCGGCAGAGGCGGAGTCTAAGATTAGTCCACAGCAGTCTCCATTCTGGTCCGATATTAGACTCCGCCTCCTCACAGACGAGCCTCCGAGAGAACCAGCGTTGATTGGCTGAATGCTGTACTCTGTATGGCATTCAGCCAATCAACACTGGTCAATGCATTGCTATGGGAAAAAGTCAGCTCCCGCATATCGCAAGCTGACAGGGATCCCGACGAGATAGTGGCATAATACAGGTACTTGGGCATGTTAGATGCCCCCAGACATGCTTCCCCTGCTGTCCCAGTTGCATTCCAGGGTGTTGTCGTCATTTCCTGGGGTGTGATAGTGGACTTGGTGACTCTTCTGAGTCGAATGGGATGATCCCCTGAAACGAAGCATTTTTCCCCATAGACTATAATGGGGTTCAATATTTGTTCGAATAGTCGAATATTGAGCGGCTATTCGAAAAGAATATCAAACATCGAATATTTTACTGTTCGCTCATCTCTAGACATGACGTTTCTTTTTTCACTAGCTGAAAAATCAGATAGTAAAAAAAATATGTTCCTGACTCCCGTTGATATGAATGGGATAGATATAAAATCCACCTGCAAAAAAATTCCATGAAAATGTACCTAGAGACTTCATATAGATACTGTAGCAATGTTCTAGTCACAGATCAGAACTGTGCCCTAATGAAGATGAGTTAAGAAGCAACCAAGATTCGGCTTGAGGAACACTGCACATAGCAGGTAAGGATTCTATATAGGTAGTAGCTTACATATCATTTTGTGGTCATGACTGGACGGTCACTTTCATTTCCTTAGCTTTGTATGCCCCTAATTTACTATAGATAATGGAGTCTGAGATCAATATTGGAAAATCTGTGGTTTAGCTTTCACATGTATAGTTATTATGTTCTCTAATGCTCCATTATCAATGTAATACAATCTTATTATTGACTAAATTTCTTTTTACACCTAAAGATTGTGAAGATTAGCTGTGGTTGTGATAAAAACAGTTATTATTTGTGGTTCAGCTACCATGAAATATTCTATCACTACCTTTATATTCAATGTAAATCCAGTACATCTTACTTTACAAGACTGTACTCTTAACCCTGTGGATGAAAAGCTTTGATGTGTAAATTAAACTATTAATTTATTAAAATTCATTTCAAATCTATTTTTTTCTATATTTGCTATGTTTACAACAATCTTTTGCGTCCTAAATTTACCATTAAAATCGTGAGACTGGCTTTAGTATTATCCAATAAGATTATGGACAGTTCACTACAGTGACCGTGTTCAGTTTTGATATCCTCTAACAACATTTAAATGTACATTTTTTTTTAGAATATATTTGTCTTCCTTTAGAAACCAGACTTTTAAAGGCAGCCGACTGTGTCCTTTGAGAATATCATGCACAGAGCAATGCGTATCATATATCATAAATTGCATACGGTGCAAGATACAATTACTTGTGTTATCATTTTTGGTTTTTGCCAACATCATCAATAAGAAACGCTGGTGCTAACCCTCCTAGACTCTGTTCACACCTGTGTTGTTGTTTACATTTAAAAGCAAAGCCAAAATGCTTTGCTGGTTTCATTGTACAACACCAGCAGTGTGAGCGATCCATATTGAGCTATTGTTGAGTCCAATAGGTTCTGCTAAGATGTCCATCATTTTATATAATGTGCAATCTGCAGAAAGTCTACAACACTAATGGAAATGTTGTCTTAAGTGGAAGACACGTCCTTAGATTCTTGTGACTATTGTACAGTTATCATGTTAAGTTGTATCTCTCCTATCAGATGAAGCTGAAATATTCTGTTAATAGCCAGAAATCTGTTTATATGTATATGTGAGCAATTGCAAACCTTGTCTATAAATACTTAATTTCGTCCAGGCGCTTGTCTTCCTGGAATCTTTTTGTCTTCAGAATTTATTACAGTGGGAAGGTCTGTCAGATACACTTAAGTGAACCCATTTGCACTGAGCCTAGAAATTCTATATGGCCAGGGGTGTAACTAGCAAATACTGGGCCCCATAGCAAACTTGCCCCCCTATGGCCCCCTTTCCTAACCCCCACAAAGTATTACACATCATTTACACACACTGTAATGGCCCAAAGTGGCCTCCGCATACTATAATGTAATTTAGCAGCTCCTCCACACAGTATTATGTCCCATAGCGGCCCTTGCACTCAGTATACTTTCCCATATCAGCCCCTGCAAACAGTATAATATTACATAGCGGCTCCTGCACTCAGTATAATGTCATATAGCGACTCATGTACACAGTATAATGTCACATAGTGGCCCCTCCACACATTATAATGTCATATAGAGGACCCTCCACGCAGTGTAATGTTCCTTAGCACACACAGCATTTTGGCCCATAAGGGCCCCTGCACACAGTATGATGTTCCATAGTGGCTCCTCTATACAGGATATTACTCCATAGCAGCTTCCATACAGTATAATGCTCCACAGTGGCCCCTCCACACAGTATAATGTCCCATAGAGGCCTCTTCACACAGTATTATGTCCCATCATGGTTTCAATGGTGTTCATTGCAAATATTACAAAAAAAATTGAGTTTAGCAGAAGCTGAAATTTTTTGGGGTACACCAAACACAAACTATTAATAAACTACGGGGTCTTTTCAGACCCCAGTGTATAATGATAGGAGGCCAGGGGAGGTGACAAACTTTAAAACCAGTGGTACAAAGCTCTCCTGGATCTCACCATGACTCCTTGCTGTTTTTGACCTTCTGCCATGATGTCAAAGACACCTGCATGACCCATATTACTTCTGTGATGTTATTACAGAGGCCAAAAACAGCATGGAGTCACAACAGAGAAGTGATTAACACTAACTTTTATGTTTGTCACACTGGGGTTCACAAATACTCTTGCCGCGGGTCCGCTTCCACTTCTTCCCTAGTAATGTGATATGAGGCGCACAGGACCTCCTGGAGGGTAATAGGGGAATCAGAGGTGGCTGTTAGCAGGAATGGGATCAGTAGGTAAATCTGGCCCATTACCCTGTTGCAGCAGGGGCCCCTAAGGTCACGGGCCCTGTGGCAGCCCCTACGACGATACTTATGGCACTGTCTATGACCAGTACTGAGAAAGCTTTAAGCATCCTATACAGTTTCTTAGTGTGTCTGCTGGAAACTTCAACAAAATAACAAGTGAACAAGCTGCAGGGGGCCTGAAACTGAGGATAGGAAGATTTGGGCCTTAAAGAACAATGTTAAGGCTTTAGATCAACTGCTGTAAGTGACAATGCTCTAAGCTAGTTTTATTATCAATTACGTTCATAGCTGCTGTAACATGACTCGCAAAGTTGTGAAAGAATGGAGAGGTGTCTGTGTATCTGCATATCTCTGAACTCGACATCTCCCACCTGGGAATCAATAAAGTAGAATTCTTCTTTTTCACTCTGATTCTGGAAACATCTGAGCAAGCAGGGTCCGCCTATCTTTTATTTTTCATTATACAGTGGAACCTCGACATACGAGTTTAATCCGTTCCAGACCCGAGCTCGTAGGTCGAGCTACTCGTATCTCGAACGGAGTTTTCCCATAGAAAATAATGTAAATAAATCTAATTGGTTCTAGCCCTCTAAAAAGTCCAAAAATTAGCCAAAATGCTGAAGAAAAACACATTTTTAATTAAATGTACAAGGTACAGTACAGTACAGTACTCAGTAATCTTACATTGGCGAAAGACAAGTGTGGCTAACAGAGTGAGGGGGAGGAAGGAGGAAGGATGAGCGAGGGGGAGGAAGGAGGAAGGATGAGGGGAGGAAGGACAAGCGAGGGGGAGGAAGGACGAGTTGACTGCACAGGACAAAGGGAGCGTTCACACTAATGTCGGTGTCCGACAGCTAGTGTCCACTGCTAATGTCCGCACAAGATTTTGCACGGACATTAGCAGTGAACACCGACGCTAGTGTGAACGCTCCCTTTGTCCTGTGCAGTCAACTCGTCCTTCCTCCCCCTCGCTCCCTTAGGCTACGTAAACACTTTCTTAAACTGTCAACAAAACAAAACAACAGTTGCATACAAATGACAATAAAATTGTAGAAATATTGAACGTACACTTTCCTAACTTTAAAACTTTTAAAGGCAGCATTCACACGGAGTAACGCCGGCTGTACAGTGTGCTGTACAGTATCACAGCCATACACGCTGGAGCTACGGCAGGCTGCCGAACACTTCCCATTCACTTCAATGGGAGCGCTCGTAACACCACTGTTACGAGCGCTCCCATTGAAGTGAATGGGAAGTGTTCGGCAGCCTGCCGTAGCTCCGGCGTGTATGGCTGTGATACACGCCCGGCGTTACTCCGTGGGAATGATCCCAAACTTTAAACTGAAGTTATGCTTAACTTTACGTGTGTAGCCTACGTTGTCACTACACTAATCATTTGTGTTTGCCTTTTTGCCTGCACTTTCAGCATCTTCACTTGGAGCAATTCTTTTCTTCAGAAATGTATCCAGTGACATTTGCTTTTGTCTGCTCTTCAAAATGTTGCGGAAATGAGTCAATGAAGTGTCATTGAACAGTGCTGCTGAACGACTCGTAGCAACTTTCTCAGGATGATTCTTTTCAATGAATCGTGCAACACTCTCCCATTGTGCTAGCATTGATTTTATTTCACTTGTAGGAATAGATTCCTGCAGCTCCTGTACCTCTTCCTCACTACCGCTCATCTCTTGGCTCATCTCAGTCTGTTGCATCTCATGCAGCGCCTTCAGATCCTCTGTAGAGAGTGGTTCTTCATGCTCCTCGACAAGCTCCATGATATCCCCCTCGTCTACCTCCAGACTCATCGACTTGCCGAGTGACACAATCTCCTCCAATGGCATGTCAGTCTCTTCCCCGACCCCACCAGAGTCACTTGGTTCAACCGCAGCAGGCCACAGCTTCTTCCACGCCGAGTTCAGTGTCCATCTTGACACTTCTCGCCAAGCAAGGTCAATCATGTTAAGGCATGAAACAATGTTAAAATGATCCTTCCAAAACTCACGCAATGTCAAATTGGTATTTTCTGTCACATCAAAACATCGGCGGAATAAATGCTTTGTGTACAGTTTCTTGAAATTGGATATAACCTGCTGATCCATTGGTTGCAAGATTGAAGTTGTGTTGGGTGGGAGAAAGACAACCTTGATAAATTGAAACTCTTCAATGATGTCATCTTGAAGAGCGGGCGGGTGGCCTGGAGCATTGTCGAGGAGCAGTAAGGCACGTAGGGGGAGATTATTACTCAACAGATACTGCTTGACTGTAGGACCAAAAGCAAGATTTACCCAGTCAACGAAAAACTGCCTTGTTACCCATGCCCTTGTATTGGAGCGCCACATAACATGTAGTTTTTCCTTCAAGATCTTGTGGGTCTTGAATGCTCGAGGATTCTCTGAATGGTAAACGAGCAGCGGCTTCACTTTGCAGTCACCAGACGCGTTTGCACACAATGCAAGGGTTAGACGGTCCTTCATGGGCTTATGTCCTGGCATGTGTTTTTCCTCGGCAGTGATGTAAGTCCTACGGGGCATTTTTTTCCAAAATAGGCCCGTTTCATCACAGTTAAATATTTGCTGCGAGACGTAGCCTTTTTCTTCCACTAGCTTAGCGAAATGCGTTATGAACTTTTCCGCTGCTTTCGTGTCTGCACTTGATGCCTCCTCATGCCTTACCACCGAATGAATTCCAGTTCTTTCGAAATTTTTCAAACCAGCCATGACTTCCCTTGAACTCATCTTGATCTTCCGATGATGAAGGTTGATTGTTTTTTAGGTCTGAGAATATCGCACGAGCTTTAGCGCTGATGATTGCTTCGGTTACTGTATCTCCTGCGAGCTCCTTTTCTTTGATCCATATCAGCAATAACCTCTCCATTTCCTCATGCACTGATGTCCTAAGTTGGGATAATACCGTCGTGCCTTTCGCTGGTTTAGCACTTTTAATGATGTCCTTCTGCTTTAGGATCGTACAAATAGTGGAAGTACTCCGTTCGTACATCCGAGCAAGTTCTATAACACGAGTCCCTTTCTCATGTAACTTTATCAGCTCCTGCTTCATTTCTATGGACATCATCCTTTTCTTCTTGTCAGCGCTTACTTTCTTCTTGGGACCCATGATGCAAAAGAAAATGGCCGACATCACCGGATGCAAGGGGATTCTGGGTCAGGTGACGCGCAAGCTGGGCTCGTATCCCGAATTTGAGCTCGTGTGTCGAACAGAAATTTCGCTCGCATCGAGGCTCGTAACTTGGATTACTCGTATGCGGAGCAATTCGTATGTCGAGGTTCCACTGTATACAGTACAGACCAAAAGTTTGGACACACCTTCTCATTCAAAGTGTTTTCTGTATTTTCATGACTATGAAAATTGTAGATTCACACTGAAGGCAACAAAACTATGAAGTAACACAAGTGGAATTATATACTTAACAAAAAATGTGAAACAACTGAAAATATAAGATAAGATAAGATAATCCTTTAATAGTCCCACAGTGGGGAAATTTCAGCATGTTACAGCAGCATAGTAATACAGATACAGGACAATACACAGTAATATATTACTCACATATGCTGAGAAGAGAAGATATACTAGGAGTCGATAGCAGCTAAGGAACAGAAGAAGAAAGAAGGAAGATGTCAAAATCATTAGTTTTCTGTGCGGAGTCATCTTTGCTTGGACTGATGTAGATTATGTAGCCTGATCGCGGTTGGAAGGAAGGACTTGCAATAGCGCTCCTTCTCACACTTGGGGTGAAGCAGACGGTCACTTACAGTGCTGTCAAGTGCCATCAAGGTCCCATACATAGGGTGGGATTTGTTCTCCCGCAATGAGGTCACCAAGGACAGCATCCTTCTGTCACCCACCACCTGTACTGGGTCCAGGGACTCCCCAGGAGAGAGCTGGCCCTTCTGATCAGCCTGTCAAGTCTATTTGATATACTGCTCCCCCCAGCAGGCCACACCGAAAAAGATGGCTGAAGCAACCGCAGAGTTGAAAAAGGCCCTAAGAAGTGGCCCCTGGACTCTGAAGACCCCCATCCTCCTGAGCAGGTAGAGCCTGCTTTGGCCCTTTCTGTGCAGCGCCTCCAGGTGATCAGCCCAGTCTAGTTTATTATTGAGAAGCACACCCAGATACTTATAGGTCCTGACTATCTCAATGTATGTCCCTTGAATCTCCACTGGGGTCGGAACACTTCTCCGTTTACTAAGGTCCACCACCATCTCCATCACCATTTTTTTTTTAATTAGCTGCTTTTTTCTTACCATAATACAAATTCTAACAGTCTATTCAGTAGGACTATCAGCTGTGTATCCACCTGACTTCTGCACAACACAACTGATTGTCCCAACCCTATTTATAAGGCAAGAAATCCCACTTATTAAACCTGACAGGCCACACCTGTGAAGTGAAAACCATTTCCGGTGACTACCTCTTGAAGCTCATCAAGAGAATGCCAAGAGTGTGCAAAGCAGAAATCAAAGCAAAAGGTGGCTACTTTGAAGAACCTAAAATAGAAGACATATTTTCAGTTGTTTCACACTTTTTTGTTAAGTATATAATTCCACATGTGTTAATTCATAGCTTTGATGCCTTCAGTGTAAATCTACAATTTTCATAGTCATGAAAATACAGAAAACTCTTTGAATAAGAAGGTGTGTCCAAACTTTTGGTCTGTAGAGTATATATATATACTCCCAAACATTTGAAGTTAATATTTTAATAGGATTTCTGTTTAAAATGATTCTGTTTAAAAAGCTTCGAAACGTCATATTCTGTCATCATTATGAGTTAGCCATTAAAAAAGGTATCACCTACTGAAGACTTGCAAAGTTTTTTTTGTTTTTTTTCATATAAAATGATCCTATCATACAACCCCTTTTTTTCTGAGTAACATGTCGGAATTGCCTTAAGAAAGGCTATTCTTCCCCTACCTTTCGTTTTCTTCTCTGCGCCACCATTCCATAGGAATCCCGGTTCTTGTCGGTATGCAAATGAGTTCTCTCGCAGCACTGGGGACGGGCCCCAGCGCTCAAACAGCACTGGGGGCATCCCCGATGCTGCGAGAGAACTCTCCCCAGCGTCGCCTCCATCTACGTCAGCAGCATCCTTTTCATCCTCTTCTTCCGGCGGTGGCTTGTAAATTCTAGGCCTCAGGCCTTGGGCACAGCAGACTGCGCATGCCCACAGGCCACGAGAAAATGGCCACTTACAATACCGTTCATGCAGCCATTTTCTCATGGCCTGTGAGCATGCGCAGTCTGCTCTGCGTGAGGCCTAGAAGTCTGAGACCTGCGCCGGGAGAAGACGATGAAAAGGACGCTGCTGACAAACATGGAGACGGCGCTGGAGAGAGTTCTCTCGCAGCATTGGGGATGTCTCCAGTGCTGTTTGAGCTCTGGGGCCCTCCCCCAGTGCTGCGAGAGAACTCATCTGCATACCAACAAGAACCAGGATTCCTACGGAACGGTGGCGCGGAGAAGACAATGAAAGGTAGAAGAAGAATAGCCTTTCTTAAGGCTATTCCGACGTGTTACTCAGAAAAAAAGGGGTTATATGATAGGATCCCTTTAAACAATCCAACATGCAAAACAAGCATAAGAATCTGATTTCTCTATGGTACGTTTTTGTATATTTCTATGATTTTATCTATATTTCGAAGTATATATCTAGTAATCATTGGTATATATTTTAGGGGAGATATATATTAACTTCTGAATCTGAAAAAAGAAATGTAGATATTTTCTGTTAGACACTTAGGATTAACATTTGCTTTGAACATGGACATGCAGTGCTATTTCTTAGTGAACTGGCATTATACCCTTCATGTGCAAAGAAAAAGCCTAAATCTCTGTGTAAGCCAGCTGCTAAGCCACTGGAAAGTATGCATACAAATCCTTATGAATTTATAATATACAGGAAAGGTGTAGCAAAAATTGAATTACTGTCTTACAAAATGAATTCATAGGTTGAGATGTCTAACAGAAATGCATCTTTCTTATTGAATTTCTTACTGAATAAGCAATTGTATATTTAGGGTACAACATTATGTATAAAAATGATGCTAGGTTACATATGCTGCAACAAGACACTAGCCATTGCTAAAATATGTCTGTGTTCACTTCCTTTGTTTTTTAAGGAAAAAATTTGTAAGGTTATATCCACACATCCGCATTTCATGTCTGTATATGGCGTACTTATCCATTCAGTTTAATGTGTTCATTCAGATGTCTGTGGCTTCATAAAAAGTGAATAGTTGCAAGTTTTTCACGGATCACTGATGCATCACATCAATGAAAGTCCAAGGGACCATGAAAAAAATGCACGACATCCATGAATCATCCATTTTTCACTACCCAGATACATAGAAAAGTACAAGTTTGTTTTTTTTTTTTTTTTTTTAATTGACCTGCTTTCAGAGATGCAAAAAATAGAAAGAAATAATACAAATACAAAAAATACAAATAAGCAGGGTGGGGTGCTGGCTGTCAGCCAAAGGCTAAGGCTCCACATGGTGTCCCCCAGCAAAAAAGCACTGCAGGAAAAATCGTGGTGGCAACGTATCGCAGTTCTTACCGCAGTTCTTTGCACATAAAGTTCTCAGAGGTTTCCTATGTGGATTTTCTGCTTCAATTACACCTATAGGGAAACTGCCAGCGTTTCTGTAGGTATAATTGACATGTTGCGATTTCCAAAACCGCAATGATTTTGGAAATAGTAGCATGTCTACTGCGCACATTTTACGCCATGTTCTTTCTGCATCTTTTCCACCACGTGGGGCCCAAGCCGTAAACAGAATTCTGGACACATTCCCTTTAAAGCTGGCCTTGGCAAATGGGGAGATTTTATTT
This sequence comes from Leptodactylus fuscus, assembly GCF_031893055.1. Taxonomy (NCBI): domain Eukaryota; kingdom Metazoa; phylum Chordata; class Amphibia; order Anura; family Leptodactylidae; genus Leptodactylus; species Leptodactylus fuscus. Next base: position 113,371,863 of record NC_134265.1, on the reverse strand, counting down.
TTATTAGGGTTTCTTACAATATTTTACAAGCTTTTATTCCTGGCTTTTGAAGAGACTTAATAATATTTCTACAATATGATCATCCTAAATACAACAGATATATATATATATATATATATATATATATATATATATATATATATATATACATACTAGCAGCTACCCGCGACTTCGTCTGCGGTTTGGAATGGGGCCGAACCGCTTATATTTCTTGTCCCCCTATCTGTGCCCCCAGTCTAGTTCATCTGCCTTCAGTTTCTTGTCTCCCCCATCTCTGCCTCCAGTATGTTGTCCCCGTAATTTCTGCGTCCAGTATGTTGTCCCCCCAATCTCTGTGTCCAGTATGTTGTCCCACCATCTCTGCCTCCAGTATCTTGTCCCCCCATCTCTGCCCCCAGTATCTTGTCCCCCCATCTCTGCCCGCAGTATCTGACCGCCTCCCTATCTCTGCCCCCAGTATCTTGTCCCCCCCATCTCCGCCTCCAGCTTCATGTCCCCTCCATCTCTGCTCCCAGTTTCTTCTCTCCCTATCCCTGGCCCCAGCTTCATGTCCCCCCTTCTCCGGCCCCAGTCCACTTCATCTGCCCCCAGTCTCTTGTCCCCCCACCCCCTCCCCCCAGGACACCCCCTCCCCCCGCTGCACTGATCTGTATGTGTTGAGTCGGGTGCAGCAGCCTCCTCCTTATCCTTCGCGATGTGTGCAGGTGGCCTGGTATAGCTGCGGCTCCAGGACTATGTGGGCTGCCGCCATCTTCCTCACTGTGTCCCTGGTGAATCGGCACGCCCACATTCAGCCCCCAACCTATGGTGCCGCAGCCCTGGCTCCAGAGCCCGCCCACAGCCTGCCATGCACCAATAGGAGGAACATGGACAGAGCAGCGCTGGCAGAATGTTATATTCTATAGCCGAGCCCAGAGGGGTCTTTGGAGGGTGACAGTGGCGATTTGGGGTGAGTGACCCACATTTAAAGTAGCCTATTCGACTTTCATGGGAAATATGTAGGTGTGTGTGAAATTTCACCAAAATCCGTTCAGCCGTTTGGCTGTGATTGAGGAACAAACATCCGAACTTCCAAACATCCAAATACACAAACTCACAAACATTCACCTTTATAATATTAATAGGATACACGGTAAGTCTTTTGAAAGCAGTTGATGAAGCCATGAAATTACTATGACATTTCTAAATAAGATTTTATATTTTATATCCAAATATTACTGTATTCTTGCAACACAAATGAAGTTCTTCCAATTTTTTTTTTACATGTCCTTGTTTTATGAAAACTAGGTGAAAAAGTCAAGTGTTTTTCAATCATGTTCCTAGTGAAAACGATCCACTGGGATAGATCTAGCCCTTCAGTTATTAAGAACAATGAACATCTTGCTGTTTATGAATTTATATAAAGTCTTTCATAATCATAGACGTCAATTTCTTCAATATCAAGAAGTTTATTCTCTTTTGCTGGATGATGAAATACATAGTAAAGTCACCTCCGTATACAATTTGTATACGTGGCTCTGGTAAATGTACGTATGGCATTTAATATACATAAGAAATCAGTTCCAGCAGTATATTCACTATAGTCCTTTTATTTGTATCCATGTGTATTAGTTGTATCTCACTATTAAGGGGCTTTGAATAGATGTACAGTATATAAGTCAATGACAATGGCAGTTTAGCAGTAGTGTTATCTAACAATGGTATTGTGTAGAGTTGAGCGAGTACTGTTCGAATCAGCGAAATGAATGAATTGAAATGAATGGAAGCACCTGGTGCTTCCAGTTTGACGGCAGCCGGCCGCTTAACCCGCCGCGTTCCGGCTGCGTGCATTGATTTCAATGCGTGCGTGCTGTTCGGATCAGCTGATCCGAACAGTACTCGCTCATCTCTAGTATTGTGTTTTTCATGTCATGGGGATAACCCCATATGGGGAACTATAGCAATATCTGTGTACCTGAGCATATAAAACGTTGAAAAAATAAAGTTAAAGTCTTCAATATAAAGAAACACAAGTTGATATACAACTGATCAGTATTATTTGCTGTTTGCTAATATACAGAGAAGCAATCACCATCAAAAGTATGGAAGTTTTCTTTCAGCTTCTTCTTTCTCAGTGTAGCAATAATTGACAATTGGTAGAATTTACTAAACTTCACATCCATTCTATAACAAAGAAGCACATTTTACTGGTGCACTGCCATTTGGGCAAAAACATGGACCACCTTGTTCATTCCCCAACTAGCTCATCCCTTTTGACACAATAGGATGGATTGGGGATTGTATCAAGGTAGGCCAGCCCATTTCTCAACCCAACAGATTTACTACAGCTTGTGCCAGATAACCGACATGAGTTATAGCTGAAATCTTTGCCAGTCCTTAGTTGATGTAGATTTCAGCGCTCAAAATATTAACATGCAATGTGCCAGTCTTCATAAATCTCCCCCAACAGTCCGTAAAACCAAGCCATATCCTAACTAATTCAGGTTAGCAATTGGAACAGTGATCTGATAGCTTGCTTTGGTTTTACCATCAGTATAGAAACATAAGAACAATAAGGTTATGGTAATCTATTGCACAAAATGTTACAATGGTAAATTCAGTCAATGAGTTTGAAGGGCAGTGGGTAATCTTATGTACATAATATTTAACCTTAAATTAATTTTCCCATTAACATATCCATATGTAAATCTGTGGACATTTGTAGACAGCAAAAATTCTACTTTTTTCAGATATAATAATATTATTATTATTATTATTATTATTATTATAAATTTAGCAGTGTTTTAACATTTTTTTTTTTATCCACCTTAGTGGTGACAATCTGTTTATTTGATCATTTCCCAATGGATACAACCATGAATGCAGGAACTTTTTTTGGTCTGGCACTTATCAGAAACCTAGAAACCTGGGATTTCCTTATTGTGGACAGATTATCAGGCAGGGACACTACTTGTATGAGAACATAGTCTGGTCACAATAAGGAAGCATAGCTAATATTCTAGCAATAGAAAGTTCCTGCATTCATGGTCAGATCCATTGACAGTAAACTATCACCACTAAGATGGTTGGAGAAAATCTTTAAAACTCTGCAAAATTTTTATTTCTACTATTTGAAAAAATATTTAACTTTTAGTTATCTACAAATTAAAATATGGCAGTGTTCACGGGAAAACCCCTTTAAGCTTGGCTTTATCCTCAGAGAGGTTGCTTTTACCTTCTTCTCGCTCTACACTGCAGGACAATGGGTTGAACTAGACAGGCCTATGTCAGTTTCACTGACTTTGTAACACTATAAGTACAGGTGATACATTTTTTCATCTACTGTACTCAACACTGATAAGTCTTTTTTAACTTCCATATTGTTCATTAAATTCTAAGCCGTTACTTACGTGGATGAGCGGGATAGAGAATCCCCATCCTGAATAGTACAATCCCAGGCCATTTACATTTTCTACACACTTGCCTTCAATCATACTCTTTTATAATATTCTTGCTCTTTGGCAGAAATCCATATACTTTTCAAATCACTTTTCTTCCATCTGGATTCCATGGTAACCTCCATGCTGCAGCCACCTCTGAGGATGCAACAATAATACATCATCCTAGCTGTCAGATCTATTTTCTCACCATTTCTCTACCAATCTCATAAACGATACCCTTCTCGGAAAAAAAATCCTTTGCTGATATGTTTTTTTTTTATATACAAATGACCTCAATTAAAAAGACTGACACAGTGCGCACATGGGGTGATTGGTGTAATTTAAGTTTTCTAGCCTCCTTCAGAACCCATTAGAAAACTGTTCTATAGGTGTAAGGAGGGTCCTGCTATTTAAATAGCATGTGACAGTAATATAAAGTCTTACAGTGCTACAGCACAATACAGATTCCTCTAAATTTCACAAGCCATTCTATGCTTTGGCCAATGCTGGCATTAGAGGGAGGCAAACTGGGCAAATGCCTAGAATCCCTGTCTCCTAAGGGGTCCAGGGATCCGCAGCAACAGTCGTTTGGTCTGGTGACCCGGATCAGGGCAGCCTCAATCAGTGGCGTAACTACCACCATAGCAGCGGTAGCAGCTGCCACAGGGCCCGGGACATTAGGGGCCCGGTGACAGCTGCTACCACTGCTATCATTATTCTCAGAGGTCTTTTCGGACCCCCGAGTATAATGATCGGGGCCCCCTGTTGGTGGAATACTTTCCACCTACAGGGGGCCCCGAAGCTGCAGCAACGGCTGAGACACAGGAGCTGCAGCTCTGGCTCCTGTCAGCGCTGCAGGACGTTCCCCCCCTCTCTCCCCCCTCCCTTTCTCTGCCTGTCCTCTGCCCACCAATGAGAGGAGGAGGCGGGGCTTATCCCTGCCATCCAGCAAGAGCAGAAGAGGAAGAAGCTGCTCCAGGAAAATGAAACTAAAGCTACACAGGTACGTACTGGGGTTACTTGTTAATATCAGGCATTTGGGGGGATTACTTGTGTTTTAGTAACTCCATGTGCCTCATATTAATAGCAGTTAACCCTATCATGTCCCTCACATTAACCCCTGTTTGCCTCACCATAAGAGTTACTGATATGTGAGACATATGGGGGTAATAGTAATGAAGATACTTTATTATTACCTCCATGTCTCTCACATATCAGTAACTCTTATGGTGAGGCACACAGGGGTTAATGTGAGGGAGATGATGGGGTTAACTGCTATTAATATGAGGCACATGGAGTTACTAAATTGTAATGCACATGACCAGATTTTTTTTATCCACAATTTGTCCTGGTATAGCGGTCAGCGGTGACGTGACAGTATTTAGTCCTGTAGGGGCCACTAAGGGACATAATACTGTGTGCAGGGGCCACTAAGGGACATAATACGGTGTGCAGGGGCCACTATGGGGCATAATACTGTGTGCAGGAGCCACTAAGGGACATAATACTGTGTGCAGGGGCTACTATGGGGTATAATACTGTGTGCAGGGTCCACTATGGGACATAATACTGTGTGCAGGGTCCACTATGGGACATAATACTGTGTGCAGGGGCCACTATGGGACATAATACTGTGTGCAGGGGCCACTAAGGGACATAATACTGTGTGCAGGGGCCACTATGGGACATAATACTGTGTGCAGGAGCCACTAAGGGACATAATACTGTGTGTAGGGGCCACTAAGGGACATAATACTGTGTGCAGGGTCCACTAAGGGACATAATACTGTGTGCAGGGGCCACTATGGGACATAATACTGTGTGCAGGGGCCACTAAGGGACATAATACTGTGTGCAGGGGCCACTATGGGACATAATACTGTGTGCAGGAGCCACTAAGGGACATAATACTGTGTGCAGGGGCCACTAAGGGACATAATACTGTGTGTAGGGGCCACTAAGGGACATAATACTGTGTGCAGGGGCCACTATGGAACATAATAGAGCGCGCAGGAATGCGTAGGAGGGACTCGGTCGAGATCTTCGGTGTCGGGGGGGCCCCATGTCAAAAGTTCGCCACGGGGCCCCGCCATTCCTAGTTACGCCACTGGCCTCAATAACAAGTGTATCGGTATGCTATGCACGCTGATACTATGGACATCTCGGTCAGAGCAAGGAGCTAAGTCCAGGCTCTGATATAGATGACTACGTAGAAGACAGGGTGCGATGACGTCACTGCAGTTGACAGATTATATACTGACATATCAATGAGCTGTCCTGTGGATAGATTTTCAGTATAAAAAATTGTCTGGAAAAATCCCTTTACTTGATCTGATGCTTGTTAGGATAGAAGTCTGTGCAGTGCACGACTACCTCATGGAGGCCGTGACCATGAGGAGGTGGTGTGCTACCTGGTCCTAGTACTGAGGTATTAGTGGTCTTTATATGATGTCTTTTGTCTGGTAATTGTCTTTATAATGGTAATAATTCTCCCCAGTATTGCAGTATGCGCATAACAGTACACACAGTGGTTTCACAACTATATATATATGTTTACAATTTTTTTTCCCTAATCTTTTAAGACTATATCAATACCACGGGAAATGCAGCCCTGACTTCTGAAATTACTAAATACAACGGTGTTATTGGTATGTCAGGATTTGGGGCCCCGCTTTTAATTTTGCCCAGGGTCCCATTTTGTCTAAAACCAGCACTGGCTATGGCTTTTAGGTATATTTCACAATAACTCATTCTATACTAAGGCTCTGCTCATACTTCATTATTGCCTTCTATTGGAGAAACCGTACCCTTTAGGGTAAGTTCACAAAGAGTTTTTCGCAGGCGGATTTTGACATTGAATCCATCTGTCAAATGTGACAGACATTGACTTCCATTCTAACAGGCGGCATTAGAGGTACAGTTTTCTTTCCTAATAAACTATATAACTGTCGGTAAGCCTATCACATCATAAAGAGGTATTATGGTTTTATTTACAGCTTATTCATACAGCTGACGCTGGGTTCACACCAGCGTTCCATCTCCGTTCTGAGGTTTCCTTCTTCTGCATGCAGAAGACGTAAACCTGTCAGACCGGGTCCGGCCGTGAGCGCCGGTGAGCGTTTTATACTCTCTGCAGTGAAACTGGTTTTTTTAAACCGACACAAAGTCCTGCATATCCGACTCTGTGTCCAGTTAAAAAAAAATGGTTTCGCCACGGAGAGCATAAAACGCTCACCGGCGCTCACGGCCGGACACTTTTCAAACCCATTCAAATGAATGGGTTTGAAAAATGACTGCAGGTTTCCATCTCCTGTCCAGTTTCGGGCAGGAAACGGAAACCTGCTGAATGGAGACCGGGCGCAGATGTGAATGAGCCCTTATTATATCTTCAATGTTATATTTAGTATTAGTGGTAGAAAGGAAATTTTGCAATGGAAGAGCAAGTACAATTTGGTGGAATTTGCAGCAAAACTTCTCAAGATGGCTCTATAATATATACAGTTACATATGTTTCCATCCCTTTTGACTATATATCTTTATTTTAAAACAAACTATTGAAAAAATCATAAATCAACTATCTGATGTCCAATGATAAGATCATCTCCATATTTCTCCCTTAGGTGAATGACTATCACACAGGAATTTTATAACCATCATATCACCCAAATTTCTCTGCTAGGGTATGTGAGTCAGTTAAAGTGCTTACAGATGAAAATATATAGGAATAATATATGTATCTTCTCAAAGCCCAAGTATAGGTATGGTTCTATGTACTACATTCAGTTCATCCATAGTTTACTCATGGGATTCAGGAATTAGTCAGATGAATGGCACTATCAATCAATTATAAGCTATTATGGTTCTAAATCAGATCTTGAATATATTGGTTCAGTACGACTTAACATCAGTCACATATCCAGCCTTACATCTTATAATAAAAACAAGTTAATTGATTTTTCATTATATTGGAGAAACTATCATCAGGAAAGAACTGCTTAAATTAAAGGAGTTGTACATTATTAAAAATAAAAAAAACATGCATGCCTACTTCCTTTTAGAACTAGTGCCATACTTGTTCACATGACGTATGTCCTCTTTGTAGCTTAGCCCCATTTACACTATCTCAATGGCGCTGAACTGCCAGATTCAATTTATGGTAAATGTGAAGAAACAGTCATATTTTCCTAATCCTGTACTATTATTATTATTATTATTATTATTAGTTTGTTATGTATTAATTTATTTTTAGAACACTTTTTACATACAATGTACAAAATACACAAGGGCAAGGGCATAGAGACAGCAGGTGAGGGTAGGTGCTGCTCAGATGGTGGTGTGGAAGCAGTAATGTTATTGAAGGTTGTTTTTGAAGAATTGAGTCTAAATTTTTCTCGAAGCCTATGATTGTGGGGGACATTCTTATGTGTCTTGGAAATGAGTTCCAGACTATGGGGGATGCAAGGGAGAAGTCTTGAAGAGGTTGTATGAAAACTTAATAAGAATAGTGCAGAATAGAAGGTCTTGAGAGGTTTGGAGGTTACATGTGGCCAGGTGGCGGAAGATTAGGTCAGAGATGTATTGTGGGGACAGGTTGTAAATGGCTTTGTATGTCAGCGTTAACATTTTAAACTCTATTGATTGGGCGATTGATAACCAGTGAAGGGATTGGAAGAGGGGAATATCTGATGAAAAAAGCTGAGAAAGGATGTCAGAGACAGAGTTTAGGGTAGACTGGAGGGGGTAAAGAACATTAGCTGGGAGGCCATGGAGAATGCTGCTACTGTAGTCTAAGAAGAAGACGATATGGGCGTGAACTAATATTTTTGTAGTTTTAGGGGTAAGGAAAGAGCAGATTCAATGAGTGTTCTTGAGTTGGAGGCGGCAGAAGATGTTGATGGCTTGAATGTGTGGTTTGAAGGACAAATCAGAGTCTAAGGTTATCCCAAGACAATGGATCTGTGCGAAAGGAGTAAGTTTGGTACCGTTAACTATGATAGATGGGTCAGGTAGTGGTGCCATGCAAGCTGGGGTGAGGATGATGAACGCCATAATCTCCATGGTGAGTTTGAGAAAGCAGAAGGAGATGAAGGAGGCTATGGATGATAGACATTCTGGAACTCTAGACAACAGAGCAGTAATGTCTGGTCCAGAGATGTATATTTGAGTGTCATCAGTATAGCAATGGTATTGAAAACCATGGGATTCTATGAGTTGGCCAAGGCCAAGTGTGGAGATGGAGAGGTGCCAGGACAAAGCCTTGGGGGACACTTAGAGAAAGTGGGAGTGGTGAGTGCAAGAAGGAATGAGTGGTGGTGCATGAGTGAAAGACATTGAATGTGCAGTTGGTGAGGTTTGAGGCACTCAAGGGAAGGGCCATGTCAGTGATGCCAAAGGATGAGTTTGTAACAAGAGGGAGCGGTTTACTGTGTCAAAGGCGGAGGAAAGATGAAGGAGGATGAAAACAGAATAGTGTCTTTTGGCATTAATAGTTAGGTTATTTGTGACTTTGGTTAGGGTCGTTTCCCTGGAGTGATGGGGTCAGAAGATTGCAGTCTATCAAAGAGTAAGTTAGATGAGAAATAAGAGGATAGTTCAAAGTGGACGTGTTGTTCAAGGAGTTTTGAGATATTTGGGAGCAGTGAGATGGGCAATAGTTGGCTGTGGAGGACGAGTCAAGGGGTATTCCCATGTACATAATTATTTTTAAATTTGTAGATAATTAAAAGTTAAACATTTTTGCAAATATAATTAATTAAACATTTTGCAGAGTTTTAAAGATTTCAAAGATTTTAAAGATTTCCCTAAATATCTTGTGGTCACAGTTTTATTGTCTTGATCGGTTGCCAGTGGATACGACCATGAATATTGGAACTTTCTAAAATCAGAAAATCAGCCATGATTTCCTTATAGTGGCCGGGATATCTTCTCATACATGTAGTGTCTCTGCCTGATATCCCAGCTACAATAAGAAAATCATAGCTGGGGTCCTGACAAGACCCAGACCATAGAAAGTTTCTGGATTTGTGGTCGTATCCAAGATAAAAGACTGTCACCACTAAGAAAGTTAGAGAAAATCTTCAAAACTTTGCAGAATTTTTAATTACTTATATTTGCAAAAATGTTTAACTTTTAATTATCTACAAATATAGATATGATTATGTACATGGGAATACCCCTTTAAGTATAGTTGTGACAGTAGAGTGTTTAAAGGCAGAAGAGAAGGTACCTCTGTTTAGAGATAGGATGAAGAGATGGGTTAAAGCAGGAGTAAAGACTTCAGAGAGGTTGGGGATGAGATGTCATTGGATCAGGTCGATTGCATATGTGGTGGTAAAGTGGAATTTTGAAATTGGAGCTTTTCATTGGTGACGGTGGAGAAGAAGGTTAAGGATAAAGAGCGTCCAACACTTCAGTGAAGTGGTTGTGGGAGTTGAGGCTCTCTCTGATGGTATAATTTGACATAACAGTGCTGCTCTATGCTGTTCCTGGCACTCCCATAGAGGGGAATGGAAGTTATGGAAACAGCATGGCAATGGTTATGTTAGGCTGTTTCTGTGAAAGTAATGGGAAACCTTTAACCAATTCCAAATCAAAACATAACTAGATATGAAACAAGCACGTGTAACTGAGGCCTTAACCCAGTGGACCCACATTTCTTATATCCTCTTCCACAAGAAGAACTTCTAACTACTTCAGAACCAGGCTATTTGCCCTAGTTCAGACCTGGACACATTTTTGGTTTTTAAGTACATGAGATTTTGAGGGCTATAACATTTTTTTCCTTTGTTCGTTTAAATAATTTTTTTGTCTTTTTTTTCTGTAACAAATAGGGTTTTATCTTTATGTTTTTTAAATTTCTCCATGGTTTTTCTTTATATCAAAATCTGATAAAATGTAAACAACAAAGGAGGGGAAATGTGCCTGGTTTTCACTTTTTTTTTTTTTTTTAATAGCGCAGACTGCGACCCAAAAAACCCCATAAATAATGGTCTTGTGTCACCCCCTCTACCTCACAGATTGTAAGCTCTTGTGAGCAGGGCCCTCAGTCCCATTGTGTGAAATTACTTTCTTTGTAAAGTAACCCTACAGTTTGTACAGCGCTGTGGAATATGTTGGCGCTATATAAATAAAATTTATTATTATTATTAAGTTGATACATACTGTTGTGCACCCTGCCCCTAAGGTTACAGGACCCAGTAGCTCACACAGATTTCAGGCCCTAGCAGTTTTGTTACCGGAAGGGTGGGGGGGTGGAAGTGGAGTGTCAAAAAACCATCCCAGCCTTCCCTATGGGAAGTACGACTGTAATAACAGCTGGCACCCCCATCTTACAGCTGCACGATTTCCTGCAGAAGCCTAACCTTACAAGTGCGTAGAAGTATGTCATTGCAGGGTTAGGAGTAGACCATCCAGACGTACATAGTCAGTAGGCCGTCCAGTTAAAAAATAATTGACCCATTAAAAATGCAAAGCAAACTACAGGCAGATAAGGAGGTACAGCACAGATTAATATACAGTATTATTTTATAGGGAAATATTAAATTTAACAATTTATTTAATTTTATTAATTTGCATCTATGCCCGTTCTAAGAGTAGTTGTCCAGTGGCTAGGCTGTCAGAGTAGGGCCACCTACATGACTAAAAAGCTTCAAAGTGAGCAAATATAAATTAATCAAATTTAAAATAAGATATATTGAGTATTTTCCTACAAAACTATGTATCAACTTGCGCAGCTCCTTCTGCTCTTTACCAAGATGCTGTACAACATTTCTACACATTTCTAAGGCTAAAACCTGAGGATTTTAGGAAGCTTAACATACTGAAAATATATTCAGTGCATTACACTATTTGCATAAGTATTGCTTTGTAGTGACTACCATGCAAAACAAATAGCTCAGGCATACCACAGGAACTCGGTACTATGATATGCCAATCTGGTGCTTGCTAAATCTATATGATTTTTTTATTAACTGAAATCAAAAACTGATATTTTACAAGAGCAACCCACAAGTTTGACAGTTTCTGAAATACTGCCCTCAGGTAGCCGGTCAACAATGGCCATGCCTCATTCAAAGTTACTCAGATCACTTAAAGGGGTTATTCGTGTAGTGTTGTAGTGAGGATGCCGGTCTTCTGGAATAAGTCCACTATGCGATAGTTACTTTTAGGGATCAGAACTCTTTATTCAATGCCTCATTATGGCTCCCTGTCTAACAACTCCTCCCACTAAGCTCAGCTCCTCCTCCATTACTACCTCACTTTTGCTATGCAGACAAAGCAAAATAAGTAAGCAATATCACAATTCAGTCTTTATATATGATGACCTATCATTAGGATAGGTCATGAATTGAGGATCCAGGCAGTTCCAACACCCTGGGAACCCTGCGGATCTGCTGGTTAAAGCTTCCTGAGCACTACCTCTGCTTCATAGCCCATGTTATGTCACGTTACTTGGTCACATAGCCTGATCAAATGCATGGGCTTAACATACAACACTGTTTATGGTAAGTACTGAAGGGACTGGACACTGCAGTCTCTCCAAACAGCTGATCAACTGAGGGCAGTGGTCTGATGGATCAGCAGTTAGTAAGTCCAGGAAAATCCCTGTTCTAATGTGAATTCTCACTAAAACTGCTCCATGGAAACTTGCTCACTTGATCTCATCTTGTACACTGGTGTCACTTCTCAAATTTACATACAGGGAAGTTCCAATCTTGTAAGAGCAATTGTCTCTATTAAAGAGGAAATTAAGTGTAGATACAGTGGCTTGTAAAAGTATTCACACCCCTTGAACATTTTCATATTTTGTCACCTTACAACTTCAAACTTCAGAAGTCACTTAATGAGTTAATGGAGCCCAGCTGTGTGTAATTTAGTCTCAGTATAAATACACCTGTTTTGTGAAGGCCTCAGTGGTTTGTTAGAGAACACTAGTGAACAAACAGCATCATAAAGACCAAGGAACTCACCAGACAGGTCAGAGATAAAGTGGTGGAGAATTATAAAGCAGGGATTCGTTAGAAAAATATATTCCAAGCTTTGAGCATCCCAAGAAGCACTGCTCAATCCATCACCCAAAAATGGAAAAAGTATTCTACAACTGCAGACCTTCCAAGACATGGCCATCCACCTAAACTAACAGATCTGGCAAGGAGAGCACTGGTCAGAGAAGCAGCCAAGAGGCTCATTGTCACTCTAGAGGATCTGCAGCAATCCATAGCTCAGGCAGGAGAGTCTGGCCACAGGACTACTATAAGTTGTGCACTCCACAAATCTGGCCTTTATGGAAAAGTGGCAAGAAGAAAACCATTGTTTAAAAAAAGAGATAAAAAGTGCCATTTGCATAAGCTGTATAGGAGACACAGCAAACATATAGTAGAAGGCCGTCTAGTCAGATGAGACCAAAGTTGAACTTTCTGGCCTAAATGCAAAGCGCTATGTGTGGCAGAAAAGTAACACTGCTCATCACCCTGAACACACCATCCCCAGTGTGATACATGGTGGTGGCAGCATTAATCTGTGGGGAGGCTTTTCTTCAGCAGGGACAGGAAAGCTGGTCAGAGATGATGGGAAGATGGATGGATATAATACAGGGCAATCCTGGAAGAAAAGTTGTTGGAGGCTGCAAAAGACTTGAGACTAGGAAAGAGATTCACCTTCCAGCAAGACAATGACCTTATACTTACAGCCAGACTACAGTGGAATGGTTTAGACCAAAGAATATTCATGTGTTAGAATGTCCCAGTCAAAGTCCAGACCTAAATCCTATTGAGCATCTATGGCAAGACATGAACATTGCTGTTCACAGACATTCTCCATCCAATCTGGCGGAGATTGAGCTATTTTGCAAAAAAAATAGTGGGCAAAAATCTCATTGTCTAGATATACAATGCTAGAACAGACATACCCCAAAAGACTTGCAGCTGTGATTGCAGTGAAAGGTGGCTCTACATAGTATTGATACAGGGGGCTGAATACTTTTGCATGTCACATTTTTCAGATTTCTATTTGATTAAAATTTTGATAACCCATGTATCATTTTCCTTCCACTTCACAGTTATCTGCTACTTTATGTTTTCTATCACTTAAAATCTCAATAAAATACATGTAAGTTCGAGGTTGTAAGGTAACAAAATGTGAAAAAGTTCAAGGGGTCTGAATACTTTTGCAAGCCACTGTAGGTAGATAGATAGATAGATAGATAGATAGATAGATAGATAGATAGATAGATAGATAGATAGAGTGACACCTATTTTCCAGTATACACTTAACAGTTGTGCAGGTACACTAATACAGAAACACAAACCACATTCCTTCATGTCTAGGTGAAGCGTGCCATATCTGCTTCGGCACCCCTTCACTGCTCATTGAAGCAAATAATGACTACCTGCAGTGCAGCACTTTTGTGTTGTTTACAAAAAATAACTGAAATTAAAAATGAGTTGAACAGTAATAAACTCCATGCAAATGCTTCAGAAATTACAAGGTAATTAACAAAAAGCTTTAACGCCATTTTCAGCTAATCCACTTCTCTCAACAAGTAACGTGCCATGTCTACGCTGCTCATCATTTAATAAGTGGCAGCACAACATTCCAGCACTATATACCTCACCATGAATTGTTTACTGGAGAGATATTAGCATTTCTGCATGATTTTCATATATTACAAGAATGATGGAAGAAATAGGGCACAGAAATAGATGAACATGTGTGCAGTTGGCCAGTACTAACAGGGTATCTCCAAGGACAACTTTTACTATCTATATATCAGGAGACTGGGATGACAGCTGTTATTGAGGGAACAGTAATGCAGACAAATGCAAACATAGCTAATGAAATCAGTTCTCTAGGGTAGAGAACAGTGGGGCATATTTATCATGTCTTGTACGCCAGTTTACTGGCATACAAGGCATGGAAAAAATTTCCACACTTTTCACTTTTGTGATGACCACAACACTTCCCTGGATGTTAGCATGGTGAGGTACATGGTGTAGACCAACCAGATTTATGATCATTTTCACCAGTTTACTAGTGCAAATGATCCCTAAAATCTGTATCAGCTGGGATAGATGTCAGTGCAGGCGTGCAGCACAGTAGAGCGTGTGCCGATGTATAAGGAGGATTTTGCCTCTTCATAAATGCAGTACACCCTCTCTCAGTGTCGGGCATTATACACAAGTCTTCATAAGTCTGCCCCAATGTTGGAAGGCTTGGATCATGGAATATTTTTTTATTATTACTATTGACTATCTATTATTCATTTTAAATTGTGACATTATTAATAGGGCTTAATTCCTAACTTTTTACACATTATATCTATTATCGAATTGGATATATTTGACTTTATAGCCTTTGGTCACCAGATGCAATGTCTATTTCATGTATATTTATTTAAGCATTTACATGAATTAGCACCTTGTATAATAATAAATTATGTGCATCTCATTTTTGCTATTCATTTTTATTAACCATGGGTTTTTTTACAATATATTGCACCTTTTGTTAGTTTTTTTTTTTTAACTTATTGTGATATAGGAGTTTTATTTCTCCTTGTTAAAGTTTTTTTCCATTTTGTTCACTGTATTTAGTTAGTTGCTTATATATTTTATTTTGGTCTCCACTGGCGCAGTAAATTAAAACTTTGTGTTTTTTTAGTTTCATTATTTAATATATATACCTCCTGTCCGTTGGATTTTTTTCAACAAATGGGAGGATAAATTATTTTTTTAATTAAAATTTTTCAATTACTTTTTATTGAGATCATCTATAGCTTTCATGTAGGATTTATGTGTGTGTGTGTGTGTGTGTGTGCGCGCGTGCGTGCGTAATATATTTGTAAGCCTGATAGTTGCTAATAGGGAGGTGAGAGGAGAATACAAATTGTGAATCCCCTGGTTAGGAAGCCCTGAAAAGGGACAGTAAAAGGCGACAAAACTGCTTCAAAAGGTTGCCTGAGTTTAGAAAATTCAATTTGCATCATAGTCTTCTACATTTATTTGCAATATCAGAGACAACCCATGGACAAGAATAGCACTGTTTCTGTTTCAGGACAAAAACATTGAAACTAAGGACAATACAGCTGTAAGAGGAGTTGCTAGAGGAGCGATTCCTCAGGAGCTGCTGGTGAACCCTGGGGGTGAGAGGGGCGTGACAAGACAGTGAGCCCTAAGCTGAACCCCCTATCCCTGCCTACTTGCCTGAATTGTCCTAGGCGACAGATGACAACTTGGCAGCAAAACCCTTCCTAGATATACTGTAGGTGATGACACAGAACGCAGACAAGACAAACAACAACAAAGGGAGGTCAGCTAGCCAAGGGTTTGGTAACAGTCAAGCAACACAGTACAGAATTGGAATCCAAGAGAAAAGTCAAATTTAAACCCAGAGGTCAGGAATATGAGTACAGGTAACAAACAGCAAGAGGAAATAGCCAGCACACACAAGACAATAGCAAGCACTAATGTGAATGTGAGCAAACAAATCAGAAGTAAGAACCCACCCCAGACCTGATAGGAAGATTGGCTGTCAATCACACAGGTAAGGCTAAAATTAACTATTAAAGGGGCAGAGGATAACCAAGGTGAAGGAGATGGGTGTGCTGGAAAATCAAATATCAAGGTGAGAAAATAGGACAGTGTTCAGACAATACAAGAAGAACCCTAAGCAAGGAATCAAAACAGATGGCACAGAAGTTAAAACGGGTGCGGTCGTAACAACGGCACTGGTAAATAATTATATACTGGATCTGTAATTCTCTAGTTATGTTTAGAAAATGTACTTGGCTTTATGAAACAGTGGGGTAAATATATATTAAAAAAACTGGCTTAGGGCTCTTTCACATCTGCGCCCGGTCTCCATTTATACAAGTTTCCGTTTCCTGCCCGAAACTGGGCAGGAAACGGAAACCTGCAGGCATTTTTTAAACCCATTCAAATGAATGGGTTTGAAAAGTGTCCGGCCATGAGCGCTGGTGAGCTTTTTATGCTCTCTGTGGCAAAACCGTTTGTTTTTTTTTTAAGCGGACACAAAGTCAGACATGCAGGACTTTGCGTCCGCGGTTTCGCCGCGGAGAGCATAAAAGGCTCACTGGTGCTCACGACTGGACACGGTCTGACAGGTTTCCGTCTTCTGTCTGCAGAAAACGGAAACCTGAGAACGGAGACCAGGACGCAGGTGTGAACCCAGCGTCAGTGGGATATTTTGGTGCATATATGACGCAGTGCCGTTTACTGTGCCAAACATTCACCACAACACCCATTCTGCACCTTGTTGACCATATTGTACAAATTGAATGTTCAATAAACGAATCATTGTTACAGTGGTCTCAGGTCTCATAAAATTATCAATCCATGTGTGGTATCACTACAGTCAGGTAGAGACCACCAGGTAGAGACTACCACTTTAGATTTTTCACCAGATACTGAGGTGAAAGGGGCTGAACAGATTTATATACATCTTAATGAAACACTTCCATGAGACTATATCGCAATACTGACTCAGCTTAGTTTGTTATGCTCCACCTCATCATCACATCATGTGGTCTGAAGTAGATGAAAGAGTCAGAAGTGAAGGACGTGGAAAGTGCCATTCACTACTACTACCCCTCAAGAAAGGAGCATGCATGAGCTGGCGAAGCACTCGGAGCTTGGCTGCCATACTTGAAAAGCGCATGATAGATGAAATAAGAAATGCTGGCATTGTGAATTTAGTGTTAACAACCCAAAAGACATAAGTGATTTTTTTTTTTTTTTTTTATTATTGGACAGATATTGTACAAAAAAAAGTAAAAAAAAAAAAAAAAAAAAAGTATGATGCATAACGATAAACTATTAATTTACTAACAAAGGGTAGTATAAAACATCGCTGCCACCTAGTGTCCCTGGATACAAACTACAGACTACCTGTACTATGTAAGTAACATACTAAATACAATAGTCCTGCATGTAGAACTCTGCTGATCGGCAAAATGATTGACATCATTAAAAAATTTATTTTTAACTCTATTAATATGTCCAAATATTAAAGATCCCACAGTAAGTGTAAGAATTCTATGATGCTATATTGGTCCCCTATCTGTGACATTATACTGTGTGCAGGGGCCGCTATGGGACATTATACTGTGAGGAGGGGCTGTTGTGAGATATTATACTGTCTGGAGGCCATGTTGGGACATTATATTGTGTGTAAATGGTGCGTTATACTGTGTGGAGGTCAGGAAAGCGCTCTCTATGCCGTATTGTTGGGGGGGGGGGGGGAACAACTCAGAAAATTGCTATGAGGCTTAGTCTTTGCTAGTTACACCCCTGCTCTTGATAACATTACCTCCGCGTATTCCCAAGTGGATTTTATCTATGCCACATTTCATCAAATCCTAATTTATTCTCTTGATTTTATTTCCAGAAGTGTCTAGTTATGGATAACAAATTTATAATATTTCTGAAGTATCCTGCTTGGGGTTTGAACAAAGTGCATTACAGTGTACCCCAAGCTGGAGACGTTCAGTGAAACTTCTGAGGGAGCAGTCACTTTATACGGCCTGGATCATGCCGATAGCCCACCTAGATTGTGAGATAGCATTGGTTAAAGCCGTGCTGCATATACTTGCATCTTTCACTTCAACCAGTGTGCAGGGAAACACATGCAGCGGGCAGTGTTCAGGAAGAGGAGAATGATTTTTTTTATTCTCCTGTTCCTGTCACATCAGATGACAGGACCTAAGTCATTTTACAGAAAACAACTAAAAACAGACATATTTTTTTCCCTTGTTAATGTAAAAATAACAAAAAAAAAACACAATTGGTATCACGACATCTGTGACAGCCCCTCAAGTAATATTAGTACATTATTTATAGTGCATAATAAATGCTATAAACCTTAAAATTCTGATTATTTTTTCTGTTCATCTCATCTCTAAAGTGAATAGAAAGTGTCTTTTTAGGCTAAGGCCCCATGTGTCGGGTCGCAGCAAAAAAGTGCGGAAAACTGCAGCGTTTACACCATGTTGGGCCCCGGCCTTATGTAATTTTATGTATCCACAAAATACAAGGTTTCAAATGTGTTAGAGTGTTAAATTGCAAATAAGGCACCGGACTTATGAGTCAGAAATATTTATTTGAGCCATAAATTTAAAATTTCCAATAAAAAAGTGAGATTTTTGTGAGTTTTTGCAATTAGAATGTTACTGTTACCTATACCTTACACATGTCCTGCACCACTTCCAGGCTCATAAAGTTTCACATGAGCAGTAAATGCATGTATAATATGCTCTGATATAACATGACTGGTTTGCACCACGCTCTAGCCTGCCTTTCAGTTATGTTTTAATTGTTTATAGCTTTATTGTGACTTTGTATGTCTATGAAATGAAAATATTTAAAAAATTATTCTACATTATTTATTGTGGTGATTTTTGCACCACCTTCGCAGGCATTTTATACCTTGGCCATTTCTCCATGTGCATTAACTTGGATGCCTAAGGGTTGCAAGTGCTTATTAATTTTTATTATTAGACCCCTTTATTTTTTCTTAGTTGACATGTTGTTAGTCTATGTAGTCACATTAGGAATATAATATTCTCAAATTATTTCTTTAATCAAACTAGAACTGTTCCTATACATTAACTGCACATATTAAAAGGGTTGACCACTTAATATTCAGAATATGGGAAGAGCAGAATGATTATAGACGATTTAGTAATATAATATTGCTTAAAGTTCTCCCCTCGATCACCTCATTTTCTTGCATTTCTTTATTCCATTAAGCATCCTCTGAGAAAATTAAACTAGTTTAAGAAATTCACCTAGTCCCCCAATACTTGATCGTGTGGTTTGATAAATCCTGCCTCTTCCTCAGTAAGATCAGTCTTCCTAGGTTCCTCAAAGATCACTTGAAGTAATTTTTCACAGATGGAAGGTCATATGTAACACTACTCCCCTGTACGCCTTGAATTCTGGCTTACCTATCACTGTTACCTAAAGACTCCCCAGATTTTTTTTATCAGCACTGTGTCCAGAAGATACTTGGCATCAATAGGGAAGATTGTCACACTAATCTCGTTGCATCCTTACCAAGGCAGAGACAACTAGTACTGAAGTCATGGAACCAACTAAAATGGACAGGCCACTGCGTCAGAATCAGCTCACGTTTCCAATACAAGTTCTAAACCTTTAGTTTATAGCCAAAGAGGTCAGAGTGGCCAGAGGAAGTGATTCATAGACAACCCTTAAAAATCTCACATTAACATTACTAAGTGGAATTAACTTAGTGTCTGATTACCATCACTAAGTCTCCAATGAAACAGATAAAAGCTGAAGAATAGAAGAAGCAACATGAGAACCGACAGAAACAACAACTCCCAAACAAAACCCTATGCCCCTACTGTCGTAAAAATGTGTGACTCTAGCATTGGCCTCCTCAGTCATCTCAGGACATACAAGTAATATTGAGCAGTGTGATTGTTTCCAGGAAATATGATTGCTGATGGTAACCATATTTCCTACATCAGGGTTAGGCAACTTTTTTTGTTCGGCTGCCCATGCCAGGGAAATAAGCCTCACATGCCACTCTTTGCATGCGTGCCAGGGGTTGCCAACCCCTGTAGAATTAACTTAAAGAGGTATTCCCATCTTCAAGATCATATTTCACCTTATAGTTCAAACTATAGTATTATAGTATTATATATATAGTAGTTCAAACTATAGTAGTAAACATATCTATCTTGCTATGTGTGTCACATACTGCTGAATATGTCCCCTCAGACTTTACAACTATTTGCCTTGGTTTCAGACCACAAGGCCAGGCTAGTGATGGCAGTCCCTGTTTCCAGCCACCTCCATTCTATTTTCATCACTGTGATTGATGACTAATGGAGTAGTCTGACAACTATGCACTGAGCTGCTGATCTGTGTTGCTGTTATCTGTGTATGTAGATCCAGAGATAACAGTGCACTATTTAGAACAAGTATCTGGAGAAAGCTCTTGTCCATCACACAAGTTAAGCCCACCCTCCACTGAAACCTAAAAGTAGAGGAGACTAGAGAGTAGGTGAAACCTGTAAATGTAAAAACCACTTAAGGCTGAAGCACTAAGTTGCGAAAACCCAAAAACACGGTGGCAAAAAATTCTGCATTTTTCAGTAACTGGTTAATCCCATCCACACATTTAGGAAAAAAATCTGTAGCGAAAAAGCTGCATTTTTGAAAATTGCTGCATGACAATTATATCTAGGAAACTGTGTGTAACATCTCTGCCTGATTGGGCCTCTGTGCCACCCTCTGCTCGCATGCTGCGGCGCAGGAGGCGTGTGCAGTTTGATAATCTGCGTAAAGTTTTTAGTTGCACTGTGTGAACACGGCTCTAGTCCTTAATTGGATTTGCACCACACCCGTCTTCTGCCCTTGTTGCCTCTGTCCATTCAGTGGTTTGATTTTGTCTTGCCTGTGATTGACAGCCTGCCTTCCTATCAGGTTCAGGGCGGGTTCTTCCTCCCCTATTTAGTCTTGGCTCACAGTCACACTGGTGCTGGTTATTGCCCTAGCTTTCTGGTTTTTCTTGCTGTTATATTACATGTACTCTAATCCTTGACCTCTGGCTTCCCTACTGACAATTCTTTTGGACTCCGTTTTGGCACTGCATCGCTCTCCTGTTACCGAACCCTGGCTAGCTGACCTCCCTTTGTTGTTGTTCGTCTTGTCTGCGTTTTGTGTTTCACGTATTCAGGGAGGGATTGTCTTCGTGGTTGTCGCCTATTACCTAGGATAGGGTCTGGCAATAGGAAGGGCAAGCGGGGGGCTTCAGTTTAGGGCTCACTGTCCCTTGTGCCCCTCCCTCCAGGGTTCACCAGCAGCTTCTGGGGAATTATCGTCTGCCATTCCCTAACACTGTGGCATTTTTCATATAAGTATAATAAGGGCAGAAAGTCCACCGAGGAAAACGCAATGAAAAATGCTGCAATTTCCCCTGTAATTTTTTTACGAAGATTTTTTTTGCTGTACTCTGCTAGGTTGGGGCCTTAGCCTTAAAGTTACCAACCCCTTTAAGCATGCAGGGTGGCTTGCTTGTGTTCAGTATAAGCCAGCCCTAAACTGGGTGATAATATGTATAACACAAAAACATGTTGATATTGAGGAAAAGCTCTTTATCACACGTGCAGCTTTCTCGCAGTACTGGATACTGATACCTTGATTATTTTAAATGAAAATTGATGTTTATAAGAGCTGCAAGGTAAATCTATGTTATTACAAGAACTGGCCAATTTGCATAATATGAATTATACTTGCAAAGTATCCCTGCAATAGAGATGCAAGATACCGGCACAAGACATATTTAGACTCTTTGAAAAATAACATGTATAAAGCATTTTAGGCTTATGTAGAAGAGTAAATGTGAGCATTGAATATAAACACAATGTATAGCAACTAGAGATGAGCGAACACTAAAATGTTCGAGGTTCGAAATTCGATTCGAACAGCCGCTCACTGTTCGAGTGTTCGAATGGGTTTCGAACCCCATTATAGTCTATGGGGAACATAAACTCGTTAAGGGGGAAACCCAAATTCGTGTCTGGAGGGTCACCAAGTCCACTATGACACCCCAGGAAATGATACCAACACCCTGGAATGACACTGGGACAGCAGGGGAAGCATGTCTGGGGGCATAAAAGTCACTTTATTTCATGGAAATCCCTGTCAGTTTGCGATTTTCGCAAGCTAACTTTTCCCCATAGAAATGCATTGGCCAGTGCTGATTGGCCAGAGTACGGAACTCGACCAATCAGCGCTGGCTCTGCTGGAGGAGGCGGAGTCTAAGATCGCTCCACACCAGTCTCCATTCAGGTCCGACCTTAGACTCCGCCTCCTCCGGCAGAGCCAGCGCTGATTGGCCGAAGGCTGGCCAATGCATTCCTATGCGAATGCAGAGACTTAGCAGTGCTGAGTCAGTTTTGCTCAACTACACATCTGATGCACACTCGGCACTGCTACATCAGATGTAGCAATCTGATGTAGCAGAGCCGAGGGTGCACTAGAACCCCTGTGCAAACTCAGTTCACGCTAATAGAATGCATTGGCCAGCGCTGATTGGCCAATGCATTCTATTAGCCCGATGAAGTAGAGCTGAATGTGTGTGCTAAGCACACTCATTCAGCACTGCTTCATCACGCCAATACAATGCATTAGCCAGTGCTGATTGGCCAGAGTACGGAATTCGGCCAATCAGCGCTGGCTCTGCTGGAGGAGGCGGAGTCTAAGGTCGGACCTGAATGGAGACTGGTGTGGAGCGATCTTAGACTCCGCCTCCTCCAGCAGAGCCAGCGCTGATTGGCCGAATTCCGTACTCTGGCCAATCAGCGCTGGCCAATGCATTCTATTAGCCCGATGAAGTAGAGCTGAATGTGTGTGCTAAGCACACACATTCAGCACTGCTTCATCACGCCAATACAATGCATTAGCCAGTGCTGATTGGCCAGAGTACGGAACTCGACCAATCAGCGCTGGCTCTGCTGGAGGAGGCGGAGTCTAAGATCGCTCCACACCAGTCTCCATTCAGGTCCGACCTTAGACTCCGCCTCCTCCGGCAGAGCCAGCGCTGATTGGCCGAAGGCTGGCCAATGCATTCCTATGCGAATGCAGAGACTTAGCAGTGCTGAGTCAGTTTTGCTCAACTACACATCTGATGCACACTCGGCACTGCTACATCAGATGTAGCAATCTGATGTAGCAGAGCCGAGGGTGCACTAGAACCCCTGTGCAAACTCAGTTCACGCTAATAGAATGCATTGGCCAGCGCTGATTGGCCAATGCATTCTATTAGCCCGATGAAGTAGAGCTGAATGTGTGTGCTAAGCACACTCATTCAGCACTGCTTCATCACGCCAATACAATGCATTAGCCAGTGCTGATTGGCCAGAGTACGGAATTCGGCCAATCAGCGCTGGCTCTGCTGGAGGAGGCGGAGTCTAAGGTCGGACCTGAATGGAGACTGGTGTGGAGCGATCTTAGACTCCGCCTCCTCCAGCAGAGCCAGCGCTGATTGGCCGAATTCCGTACTCTGGCCAATCAGCGCTGGCCAATGCATTCTATTAGCCCGATGAAGTAGAGCTGAATGTGTGTGCTAAGCACACACATTCAGCACTGCTTCTTCACGCCAATACAATGCATTAGCCAGTGCTGATTGGCCAGAGTACGGAACTCGACCAATCAGCGCTGGCTCTGCTGGAGGAGGCGGAGTCTAAGATCGCTCCACACCAGTCTCCATTCAGGTCCGACCTTAGACTCCGCCTCCTCCAGCAGAGCCAGCGCTGATTGGCCGAATTCCGTACTCTGGCCAATCAGCGCTGGCCAATGCATTCTATTAGCCCGATGAAGTAGAGCTGAATGTGTGTGCTAAGCACACACATTCAGCACTGCTTCATCACGCCAATACAATGCATTAGCCAGTGCTGATTGGCCAGAGTACGGAACTCGACCAATCAGCGCTGGCTCTGCTGGAGGAGGCGGAGTCTAAGATCGCTCCACACCAGTCTCCATTCAGGTCCGACCTTAGACTCCGCCTCCTCCAGCAGAGCCAGCGCTGATTGGCCGAATTCCGTACTCTGGCCAATCAGCGCTGGCCAATGCATTCTATTAGCCCGATGAAGTAGAGCTGAATGTGTGTGCTAAGCACACACATTCAGCACTGCTTCATCACGCCAATACAATGCATTAGCCAGTGCTGATTGGCCAGAGTACGGAACTCGACCAATCAGCGCTGGCTCTGCTGGAGGAGGCGGAGTCTAAGATCGCTCCACACCAGTCTCCATTCAGGTCCGACCTTAGACTCCGCCTCCTCCAGCAGAGCCAGCGCTGATTGGCCGAATTCCGTACTCTGGCCAATCAGCGCTGGCCAATGCATTCTATTAGCCCGATGAAGTAGAGCTGAATGTGTGTGCTAAGCACACACATTCAGCACTGCTTCATCACGCCAATACAATGCATTAGCCAGTGCTGATTGGCCAGAGTACGGAATTCGGCCAATCAGCGCTGGCCAATGCATTCTATTAGCCCGATGAAGTAGAGCTGAATGTGTGTGCTAAGCACACACACATTCAGCACTGCTTCATCACGCCAATACAATGCATTAGCCAGTGCTGATTGGCCAGAGTACGGAACTCGACCAATCAGCGCTGGCTCTGCTGGAGGAGGCGGAGTCTAAGATCGCTCCACACCAGTCTCCATTCAGGTCCGACCTTAGACTCCGCCTCCTCCAGCAGAGCCAGCGCTGATTGGCCGAATTCCGTACTCTGGCCAATCAGCGCTGGCCAATGCATTCTATTAGCCCGATGAAGTAGAGCTGAATGTGTGTGCTAAGCACACACATTCAGCACTGCTTCATCACGCCAATACAATGCATTAGCCAGTGCTGATTGGCCAGAGTACGGAATTCGGCCAATCAGCGCTGGCCAATGCATTCTATTAGCCCGATGAAGTAGAGCTGAATGTGTGTGCTAAGCACACACACATTCAGCACTGCTTCATCACGCCAATACAATGCATTAGCCAGTGCTGATTGGCCAGAGTACGGAACTCGACCAATCAGCGCTGGCTCTGCTGGAGGAGGCGGAGTCTAAGATCGCTCCACACCAGTCTCCATTCAGGTCCGACCTTAGACTCCGCCTCCTCCAGCAGAGCCAGCGCTGATTGGCCGAATTCCGTACTCTGGCCAATCAGCACTGGCTAATGCATTGTATTGGCGTGATGAAGCAGTGCTGAATGTGTGTGCTTAGCACACACATTCAGCTCTACTTCATCGGGCTAATAGAATGCATTGGCCAATCAGCGCTGGCCAATGCATTCTATTAGCGTGAACTGAGTTTGCACAGGGGTTCTAGTGCACCCTCGGCTCTGCTACATCAGATTGCTACATCTGATGTAGCAGTGCCGAGTGTGCATCAGATGTGTAGTTGAGCAAAACTGACTCAGCACTGCTAAGTCTCTGCATTCGCATAGGAATGCATTGGCCAGCCTTCGGCCAATCAGCGCTGGCTCTGCCGGAGGAGGCGGAGTCTAAGGTCGGACCTGAATGGAGACAGGTGTGGAGCGATCTTAGACTCCGCCTCCTCCAGCAGAGCCAGCGCTGATTGGTCGAGTTCCGTACTCTGGCCAATCAGCGCTGGCCAATGCATTCTATTAGCCCGATGAAGTAGAGCTGAATGTGTGTGCTTAGCACACACATTCAGCTCTACTTCATCAGGCTAATAGAATACATTGGCCAATCAGCGCTGGCCAATGCATTCTATTAGCTTGATGAAGCAGAGTGAGGGTTCAAGTGCACCCTCGGCTCTCCTACATCAGAGCCGAGGGTGCGCTTGAACCCTTGTGCAGCCTCGGCTCTGCTACATCAGAGCCGAGGGTGCGCTTGAACCCTTGTGCACACTCTGCTTCATCAAGCTAATAGAATGCATTGGCCAGCACTGATTGGCCAGAGTACGGAATTCGGCCAATCAGCGCTGGCCAATGCATCCCTATGGGAAAAAGTTTATCTCACAAAAATCACAATTACACACCCGATAGAGCCCCAAAAAGTTATTTTTAATAACATTCCCCCCTAAATAAAGGTTCTCCCTAGCTATCCCTGCCTGTACAGCTATCCCTGTCTCATAGTCACAAAGTTCACATTCTCATATGACCCGGATTTGAAATCCACTATTCGTCTAAAATGGAGGTCACCTGATTTCGGCAGCCAATGACTTTTTCCAATTTTTTTCAATGCCCCCGGTGTCGTAGTTCCTGTCCCACCTCCCCTGCGCTGTTATTGGTGCAAAAAAGGCGCCAGGGAAGGTGGGAGGGGAATCGAATTTTGGCGCACTTTACCACGCGGTGTTCGATTCGATTCGAACATGGCGAACACCCTGATATCCGATCGAACATGTGTTCGATAGAACACTGTTCGCTCATCTCTAATAGCAACGTATTAGCAGAGGATTATGATAGGGAATAATACTTCTTTGAAACACTAAGGAAAACAGAAAAATAAAGCCGACCAGATGCTATTTATTAGAGATGAGCGAACACTAAAATGTTCGAGGTTCGAAATTCGATTCGAACAGCCGCTCAATGTTCGTGTGTTCGAACGGGTTTCGAACCCCATTATAGTCTATGGGGAACAGATACTCGTTAAGGGGGAAACCCAAATCCGTGTCTGGAGGGTCACCAAGTCCACTATGACAACCCAGGAAATGATGCCAACACCTCTGGAATGACACTGGGACAGCAGGGGAAGCATGTCTGGGGGCATCTAACACACCAAAGACCCTCTATTACCCCAACATCACAGCCTAACAACTACACACTTTACACACTCAATACCACCTCTCTGACAGTAGGAAAACACCTTGAAACATGTGTATTTGGCACTTGGAGTGAGGAGAGCTTGTCACCAGCAGTGAATTTGGCCCTTGTAGTAAGTTGAGGTTGGCACCAACATTTGTTTTGAAAATCAGGGTGGATTGAGCCTCTAACCAGCAGAGTTTGGGCAAATTCATGGTGGAGGGAGCCTCTAAAAACCCCAGTTTGGACCAATTCATGGTGGAGGGAGCCTCTAAAAACCCCAGTTTGGACCAATTCATGGTGGAGGGAGCCTCTAAAAACCCCAGTTTGGACCAATTCATGGTGGAGGGAGCCTCTAAACAGCCCAGTTTGGGCAAATTCATGGTGGAGGGAGCCTCTAAAAACCCCAGTTTGGACCAATTCATGGTGGAGGGAGCCTCTAAAAACCCCAGTTTGGGCAAATTCATGGTGGAGGGAGCCTCTAAACAGCCCAGTTTGGACCAATTCATGGTGGAGGGAGCCTCTAAAAACCCCAGTTTGGACCAATTCATGGTGGAGGGAGCCTCTAAACAGCCCAGTTTGGGCAAATTCATGGTGGAGGGAGCCTCTAAACAGCCCAGTTTGGGCAAATTCATGGTGGAGGGAGCCTCTAAAAACCCCCAGTTTGGACCAATTCATGGTGGAGGGAGCCTCTAAAAACCCCAGTTTGGACCAATTCATGGTGGAGGGAGCCTCTAAACAGCTCAGTTTGGGCAAATTCATGGTGGAGGGAGCCTCTAAACAGCCCAGTTTGGGCAAATTCATGGTGGAGGCAGCCTCTAAAAAGCCCAGTTTGGACCAATTCATGGTGGAGGGAGCCTCTAAAAACCCCAGTTTGGACCAATTCATGGTGGAGGGAGCCTCTAAACAGCCCAGTTTGGACCAATTCATGGTGGAGGGAGCCTCTAAAAACCCCAGTTTGGACCAATTCATGGTGGAGGGAGCCTCTAAACAGCCCAGTTTGGGCAAATTCATGGTGGAGGGAGCCTCTAACCAGCCCAGTTTGGACCAATTCATGGTGGAGGGAGCCTCTAAAAACCCCAGTTTGGACCAATTCATGGTGGAGGGAGCCTCTAAACAGCCCAGTTTGGACCAATTCATGGTGGAGGGAGCCTCTAAAAACCCCAGTTTGGACCAATTCATGGTGGAGGGAGCCGCTAAACAGCCCAGTTTGGACCAATTCATGGTGGAGGGAGCCTCTAACCAGCAGAGTTGGTGGAAATCAGGGTGGAGGGAGCCTCTAACCAGCAGAGTTGTGGGAAAGCAGGGTGGAGGGAGCCTCTAACCAGCAGAGTTGTGGGAAAGCAGGGTGGAGGGAGCCTCTAACCAGCAGAGTTGTGGGAAAGCAGGGTGGAGGGAGCCTCTAACCAGCAGAGTTGGTGGAAATCAGGGTGGAGAGAGCCTCTAACCAGCAGAGTTGGGGGAAATCAGGGTGGAGGGAGCCTAGTATTAGCAGAATTGTGCAACGCTTATGGTGGATGAGTATGAGGATGCGGAGGAATTGGAGAGGTTGAGTACAGACATGGAGTTTCATTTTGGGGTGCTTTACACAGGTGGGCACAAAAATGAAGGCTCTATCCAGTGGTGGTTCATTTTTATCAAAGTGAGCCGGTCGGCACTCTCAGCTGACAGACGGGTGCGCTTGTCAGTGATGATGCCACCGGCTGCACTGAACACCCTCTCAGATAGGACGCTTGGGGCAGTACAGGACAGCACCTCCAAGGCATATAGGGCAAGTTCAAGCCACAGGTCCAACTTCGACACCCAATACGTGTAGGGCGCAGAGGAGTCGGAGAGGACAGGGCTGTGGTCGGAAAGGTATTCCCGCAACATGCGCCTATACTTCTCACGCCTGGTGACACTAGGACCCTCCGTGGCGGCACTTTGGCGAGGGGGTGCCATCAAGGTGTCCCAGACCTTAGACAGTGTGCCCCTCGTTTGTGTGGACCGGTGAGAACTTGGTTGCCTACTGGAGGAACTGCCCTCCCTGCCGCCAACGTCACATGCTGGAAACATCTCCATCATATTCTGCACCAATTGCCTGTGGCAAGCATTGATGCGATTGGCCCTCCCCTCTACCGGAATAAAAGACGAGATGTTGTTTTTATACCGGGGGTCAAGGATAGCAAAGATCCAGTACTGGTTGTCCTCCATGATTTTGACAATACGCTTGTCGGTTGTAAAGCACCCCAACATGAACTCAGCCATGTCTGCCACAGTGTTAGTTGGCATGACTCCTCTGGCCCCACCGGAAAGTTCAATCTCCATTTCCTCCTCATCCTCCATGTCTACCCATCCGCGCTGCAACAATGGGACGATTCGAAGTTGCCCGGAAGCCTCCTGTATCACCATCACATCATCGGACAACTCCTCCTCCTCCATTAAACGCAGTGAAGCGGACAGATGTGTGGACCTACTCTCCAGCTGTGACGGATCGGATGCTATCCCTAACTCCTCTGTGTGATCTGAGTTATCCCTGATGTCAATCAGGGATTCTCTCAGAACACACAAGAGCGGGATTGTAAGGCTCACCATCGCATCCTCAGAGCTCACCCTCCTTGTGGACTCCTCAAAGACCCGTAGGATGTCACAAAGGTCTCTCATCCATGGCCACTCATGGATGTGAAACTGAGGCAGCTGACTTTGTGGCACCCTAGGGTTTTGTAGCTGGTATTCCATCAAAGGTCTCTGCTGCTCAACCACTCTATTCAACATCTGAAACGTTGAGTTCCAGCGTGTGGGGACGTCGCACAAAAGCCGGTGTTGTGGCACATGCAGGCGTTGCTGGAGAGATTTTAAGCTAGAAGCGGCTACTGTCGACTTGCGAAAGTGGGCGCACATGCGCCGCACTTTCACCAGTAGCTCTGGAACATTGGGGTAGCTCTTTAGGAAACGTTGCACCACTAGGTTGAAGACGTGGGCCAGGCATGGAACATGGAGTCCGGCAAGCTCCAGAGCTGCTACCAGGTTCCGGCCGTTATCACAAACGACCATGCCTGGGCCCAGGTGCAGCGGCTCAAACCATATTGCCGTCTCATCGAGGAGGGCATCCCTCACCTCGGAGGCAGTGTGCTGTCTGTCCCCCAAGCTGATCAGCTTCAGCACAGCCTGCTGACGTCTACCAACGCCAGTGCTGCAACGTTTCCAACTCGTAGCTGGGGTCAATCTAACAGCGGAGGAGGAGGCGGTGGCGGA
Organism: Leptodactylus fuscus; assembly: GCF_031893055.1. NCBI lineage: Eukaryota > Metazoa > Chordata > Amphibia > Anura > Leptodactylidae > Leptodactylus > Leptodactylus fuscus. Next base: position 113,341,907 of record NC_134265.1, on the reverse strand, counting down.
GGAGGAGGCGGTAGAGGAGAAGGAGGAGGGGGGTGTTCTTCTCGTGTCCCTGCCAGGAATGTTAGGCGGGGAGACGAGGTACACCGGGCCAGTTTGGGAAGCAGTCCCAGCCTCAACTACATTCACCCAGTGTGCCGTCAGTGAAATGTAGCGTCCCTGTCCGCATGCACTTGTCCACGCGTCGGTGGTCAAGTGGACCTTTGTGCAAAGCGCGGAACTAAGGGCCCGCCTGATGTTGAGTGACACGTGCTGGTGCAAGGCGGGGACGGCACACCGGGAGAAGTAGTGACGGCTAGGGACGGCATAGCGAGGTGCCGCAGTTGCCATCAGGTCCAGGAAGGTGGGAGTTTCAACAAGCCGGAACGCCAACATCTCCTGGGCCAGCAGTTTAGCGATGTTGGCGTTCAAGGCTTGCGCGTGTGGGTGGTTAGCAGTGTATTTCTGCCGCCGCTCCAATGTCTGAGAGATGGTGGGTTGTTGTAAAGAAGCGCCTGATGGTGCCTTTGATGGTGCAGGAGAAGGAGATAAGACAGGAACAGGGGAGGATGAGGGAGAAGTCAACAAAGTGGCGGAGGCAGATGAAGTGGTGTCCTGGCTCGTCCTCTGGAGTGCATCGCCAGCACAGTCAGCAGTGGCAGTGGCAGAGGCAGAGGCAGTGGCGTGAACGGCAGGCGGCCTTTGTCCTGCCGTTGCTGCCTGCCACTGATTCCAGTGCTTGGATTCCAAATGACGGCGCATTGAAGTGGTGGACAGGTTGCTCTTCTCAGAGCCCCTAATCAATTTCGAGAGGCAAATTGTGCAGACAACACTATATCTGTCCTCGGCGCATTCCTTGAAAAAACTCCACACCTTCGAGAAACGTGCCCTCGAGGTGGGAGTTTTTCGGGGCTGGGTACGAACTGGAACATCTTGGGAGATTCCGGGTGTGGCCTGGCTTCGCCTAAGCTGCTGACCTCTGCCTCTGCCTCTAGCTACCCTTTTTGGTGCTGCACCTGCCTCAACATCCACACTACTTTCCCCGCTTGACATCCCCCCTGTCCAGGTCGGGTCAGTGTCCTCATCATCCACCACTTCCTCTTCCAACTCCTGTCTCATCTCCTCCTCCCGCACAATGCGCCGGTCAACTGGATGCCCTGACGGCAACTGCGTCACATCATCGTCGATGAGGGTGGGTTGCTGGTCATCCACCACCAAATTGAACGGAGATGGAGGAGACTCTAGTGTTTGAGAATCTGGACACAGATGCTCCTCTGTTAGGTTCGTGGAATCGTGACGTGGAGAGGCAGGTTGAGGGACAATGAAAGGAGCGGAGAACAGCTCTGGGGAGCAGGGACAGTTGGGGTTATTGTTCTGTGAAGCTTGGGAATTTTGGGAGGAAGGAGGACAAGACTGTTGGGTAATAGGAGGAGAGGAGGCAGAGTCTGACTGGCTGCTGGACAATGTGCTGTAAGCGTTCTCTGACAGCCATTGCAAGACCTGTTCCTGGTTCTCGGGCCTACTAAGGTTTGTACCCTGCAGTTTAGTTAATGTGGCAAGCAACCCTGGCACTGTGGAGTGGCGCAATGCTTGCTGCCCCACAGGAGTAGGCACGGGACGCCCTGTGGCTTCACTGCTACCTTGCTCCCCAGAACCATTCCCCCGACCTCGCCCACGGCCTCGTCCACGTCCCTTTCTGGGAGCCTTGCGCATTTTGAATTCCCAGTTAGAAATTGGCACTATATACCAGTAGCAAAAATTGTGGGTGCACGTAACCCCAATATATTCTTTGAATTACCAGTCAGAAACTGGCACTATATGACAGTAGCAAGAAATGAGGGTATTTATAACCTCAATATATTCTTTGAATTCCCAGTCAGACAATGGCACTATATACCAGTAGCAAGAAATGAGGGTATTTGTAACCCCAATATATTCTTTGAATTCCCAGTCAGACAATGGTACTATATACCAGTAGCAAGAAATGAGGGTATTTGTAACTCCAATATATTCTTTGAATTCCCAGTCAGACAATGGCACTATATGCCAGTAGCAAAAATTGTGGGTGCACGTAACCCCAATATATTCTTTGAATTACCAGTCAGAAACTGGCACTATATGGCAGTAGCAAGAAATGAGGGTATTTGTAACCCCAATATATTCTTTGAATTCCCAGTCAGACAATGGCACTATATACCAGTAGCAAGAAATGAGGGTATTTATAACCCCAATATATTCTTTGAATTCCCAGTCAGACAATGGCACTATATACCAGTAGCAAGAAATGAGGGTATTTATAACCCCAATATATTCTTTGAATTACCAGTCAGAAACTGGCACTATATACCAGTAGCAAGAAATGAGGGTATTTGTAACCCCAATATATTCTTTGAATTCCCAGTCAGACAATGGCACTATATACCAGTAGCAAAAATTGTGGGTGCACGTAACCCCAATATATTCTTTGAATTACCAGTCAGAAACTGGCACTATATGGCAGTAGCAAGAAATGAGGGTATTTGTAACCCCAATATATTCTTTGAATTCCCAGTCAGACAATGGCACTATATACCAGTAGCAAGAAATGAGGGTATTTATAACCCCAATATATTCTTTGAATTACCAGTTAGAAACTGGCACTATATGGCAGTAGCAAGAAATGAGGGTATTTATAACCCCAATATATTCTTTGAATTCCCAGTTAGACAATGGCACTATATACCAGTAGCAAGAAATGAGGGTATTTGTAACCCCAATATATTCTTTGAAATCCCAGTCAGACAATGGCACTATATACCAGTAGCAAGAAATGAGGGTATTTGGAACCCCAATATATTCTTTGAATTCCCAGTCAGACAATGGCACTATATACCAGTAGCAAAAATTGTGGGTGCACGTAACCCCAATATATTCTTTGAATTACCAGTCAGAAACTGGCACTATATGGCAGTAGCAAGAAATGAGGGTATTTGTAACCCCAATATATTCTTTGAATTCCCAGTCAGACAATGGCACTATATACCAGTAGCAAGAAATGAGGGTATTTGTAACCCCAATATATTCTTTGAATTCCCAGTCAGACAATGGCACTATATACCAGTAGCAAAAATTGTGGGTGCATGTAACCCCAATATATTCTTTGAATTACCAGTCAGAAACTGGCACTATATGGCAGTAGCAAGAAATGAGGGTATTTGTAACCCCAATATATTCTTTGAATTCCCAGTCAGACAATGGCACTATATACCAGTAGCAAGAAATGAGGGTATTTGTAACCCCAATATATTCTTTGAATTCCCAGTCAGACAATGGCACTATATACCAGTAGCAAGAAATGAGGGTATTTGTAACCCCAATATATTCTTTGAATTCCCAGTCAGACAATGGCACTATATACCAGTAGCAAAAATTGTGGGTGCATGTAACCCCAATATATTCTTTGAATTACCAGTCAGAAACTGGCACTATATGGCAGTAGCAAGAAATGAGGGTATTTGTAACCCCAATATATTCTTTGAATTCCCAGTCAGACAATGGCACTATATACCAGTAGCAAGAAATGAGGGTATTTATAACCCCAATATATTCTTTGAATTCCCAGTCAGACAATGGCACTATATACCAGTAGCAAGAAATGAGGGTATTTATAACCCCAATATATTCTTTGAATTCCCAGTCAGACAATGGCACTATATACCAGTAGCAAGAAATGAGGGTATTTGTAACCCCAATATATTCTTTGAATTCCCAGTCAGATAATGGCACTATATACCAGTAGCAAAAATTGTGGGTGCACGTAACCCCAATATATTCTTTGAATTACCAGTCAGAAACTGGCACTATATGGCAGTAGCAAGAAATGAGGGTATTTGTAACCCCAATATATTCTTTGAATTCCCAGTCAGACAATGGCACTATATACCAGTAGCAAGAAATGAGGGTATTTATAACCCCAATATATTCTTTGAATTCCCAGTCAGACAATGGCACTATATACCAGTAGCAAGAAATGATGGTATTTATAACCCCAATATATTCTTTGAATTACCAGTCAGAAACTGGCACTATTTGGCAGTAGCAAGAAATGTGGGTATTTGTAACCCCAATATATTCTTTGAATTCCCAGTCAGACAATGGCACTATATACCAGTAGCAAGAAATGAGGGTATTTGTAACCCCAATATATTCTTTGAATTCCCAGTCAGACAATGGCACTATATACCAGTAGCAAAAATTGTGGGTGCACGTAACCCCAATATATTCTTTGAATTACCAGTCAGAAACTGGCACTATATGGCAGTAGCAAGAAATGAGGGTATTTGTAACCCCAATATATTCTTTGAATTCCCAGTCAGACAATGGCACTATATACCAGTAGCAAGAAATGAGGGTATTTATAACCCCAATATATTCTTTGAATTCATAGTCAGACAATGGCACTATATACCAGTAGCAAGAAATGAGGGTATTTATAACCCCAATATATTCTTTGAATTACCAGTCAGAAACTGGCACTATATACCAGTAGCAAGAAATGAGGGTATTTGTAACCCCAATATATTCTTTGAATTCCCAGTCAGACAATGGCACTATATACCAGTAGCAAAAATTGTGGGTGCACGTAACCCCAATATATTCTTTGAATTACCAGTCAGAAACTGGCACTATATGGCAGTAGCAAGAAATGAGGGTATTTGTAACCCCAATATATTCTTTGAATTCCCAGTCAGACAATGGCACTATATACCAGTAGCAAGAAATGAGGGTATTTATAACCCCAATATATTCTTTGAATTACCAGTTAGAAACTGGCACTATATGGCAGTAGCAAGAAATGAGGGTATTTATAACCCCAATATATTCTTTGAATTCCCAGTCAGACAATGGCACTATATACCAGTAGCAAGAAATGAGGGTATTTGTAACCCCAATATATTCTTTGAATTCCCAGTCAGACAATGGCACTATATACCAGTAGCAAGAAATGAGGGTATTTGTAACCCCAATATATTCTTTGAATTCCCAGTCAGACAATGGCACTATATACCAGTAGCAAAAATTGTGGGTGCACGTAACCCCAATATATTCTTTGAATTACCAGTCAGAAACTGGCACTATATGGCAGTAGCAAGAAATGAGGGTATTTGTAACCCCAATATATTCTTTGAATTCCCAGTCAGACAATGGCACTATATACCAGTAGCAAGAAATGAGGGTATTTGTAACCCCAATATATTCTTTGAATTCCCAGTCAGACAATGGCACTATATACCAGTAGCAAAAATTGTGGGTGCATGTAACCCCAATATATTCTTTGAATTACCAGTCAGAAACTGGCACTATATGGCAGTAGCAAGAAATGAGGGTATTTGTAACCCCAATATATTCTTTGAATTCCCAGTCAGACAATGGCACTATATACCAGTAGCAAGAAATGAGGGTATTTGTAACCCCAATATATTCTTTGAATTCCCAGTCAGACAATGGCACTATATACCAGTAGCAAGAAATGAGGGTATTTGTAACCCCAATATATTCTTTGAATTCCCAGTCAGACAATGGCACTATATACCAGTAGCAAGAAATGAGGGTATTTGTAATCCCAATATATTCTTTGAATTCCCAGTGAGACAATGGCACTATATACCAGTAGCAAAAATTGTGGGTGCACGTATCCCCAATATATTCTTTGAATTACCAGTCAGAAACTGGCACTATATGGCAGTATCAAGAAATGAGGGTATTTGTAAGCCCAATATATTCTTTGAATTCCCAGTCAGACAATGGCACTATATACCAGTAGCAAGAAATGAGGGTATTTATAACCCCAATATATTCTTTGAATTACCAGTCAGAAACTGGCACTATATGGCAGTAGCAAGAAATGAGGGTATTTATAACCCCAATATATTCTTTGAATTCCCAGTCAGACAATGGCACTATATACCAGTAGCAAGAAATGAGGGTATTTGTAACCCCAATATATTCTTTGAATTCCCAGTCAGACAATGGCACTATATACCAGTAGCAAGAAATGAGGGTATTTGTAACCCCAATATATTCTTTGAATTCCCAGTCAGACAATGGCACTATATACCAGTAGCAAAAATTGTGGGTGCACGTAACCCCAATATATTCTTTGAATTACCAGTCAGAAACTGGCACTATATGGCAGTAGCAAGAAATGAGGGTATTTGTAACCCCAATATATTCTTTGAATTCCCAGTCAGACAATGGCACTATATACCAGTAGCAAGAAATGAGGGTATTTGTAACCCCAATATATTCTTTGAATTCCCAGTCAGACAATGGCACTATATACCAGTAGCAAAAATTGTGGGTGCACGTAACCCCAATATATTCTTTGAATTACCAGTCAGAAACTGGCACTATATGGCAGTAGCAAGAAATGAGGGTATTTGTAACCCCAATATATTCTTTGAATTCCCAGTCAGACAATGGCACTATATACCAGTAGCAAGAAATGAGGGTATTTATAACCCCAATATATTCTTTGAATTACCAGTTAGAAACTGGCACTATATGGCAGTAGCAAGAAATGAGGGTATTTATAACCCCAATATATTCTTTGAATTCTCAGTCAGACAATGGCACTATATACCAGTAGCAAGAAATGAGGGTATTTGTAACCCCAATATATTCTTTGAATTCCCAGTCAGACAATGGCACTATATACCAGTAGCAAGAAATGAGGGTATTTGTAACCCCAATATATTCTTTGAATTCCCAGTCAGACAATGGCACTATATACCAGTAGCAAAAATTGTGGGTGCACGTAACCCCAATATATTCTTTGAATTACCAGTCAGAAACTGGCACTATATGGCAGTAGCAAGAAATGAGGGTATTTGTAACCCCAATATATTCTTTGAATTCCCAGTCAGACAATGGCACTATATACCAGTAGCAAGAAATGAGGGTATTTGTAACCCCAATATATTCTTTGAATTCCCAGTCAGACAATGGCACTATATACCAGTAGCAAAAATTGTGGGTGCATGTAACCCCAATATATTCTTTGAATTACCAGTCAGAAACTGGCACTATATGGCAGTAGCAAGAAATGAGGGTATTTGTAACCCCAATATATTCTTTGAATTCCCAGTCAGACAATGGCACTATATACCAGTAGCAAGAAATGAGGGTATTTGTAACCCCAATATATTCTTTGAATTCCCAGTCAGACAATGGCACTATATACCAGTAGCAAGAAATGAGGGTATTTGTAACCCCAATATATTCTTTGAATTCCCAGTCAGACAATGGCACTATATACCAGTAGCAAGAAATGAGGGTATTTGTAATCCCAATATATTCTTTGAATTCCCAGTGAGACAATGGCACTATATACCAGTAGCAAAAATTGTGGGTGCACGTATCCCCAATATATTCTTTGAATTACCAGTCAGAAACTGGCACTATATGGCAGTATCAAGAAATGAGGGTATTTGTAACCCCAATATATTCTTTGAATTCCCAGTCAGACAATGGCACTATATACCAGTAGCAAGAAATGAGGGTATTTATAACCCCAATATATTCTTTGAATTACCAGTCAGAAACTGGCACTATATGGCAGTAGCAAGAAATGAGGGTATTTATAACCCCAATATATTCTTTGAATTCCCAGTCAGACAATGGCACTATATACCAGTAGCAAGAAATGAGGGTATTTGTAACCCCAATATATTCTTTGAATTCCCAGTCAGACAATGGCACTATATACCAGTAGCAAGAAATGAGGGTATTTGTAACCCCAATATATTCTTTGAATTCCCAGTCAGACAATGGCACTATATACCAGTAGCAAAAATTGTGGGTGCACGTAACCCCAATATATTCTTTGAATTACCAGTCAGAAACTGGCACTATATGGCAGTATCAAGAAATGAGGGTATTTTTAACCCCAATATATTCTTTGAATTCCCAGTCAGACAATGGCACTATATACCAGTAGCAAGAAATGAGGGTATTTATAACCCCAATATATTCTTTGAATTACCAGTCAGAAACTGGCACTATATGGCAGTAGCAAGAAATGAGGGTATTTGTAACCCCAATATATTCTTTGAATTCCCAGTCAGACAATGGCACTATATACCAGTAGCAAGAAATGAGGGTATTTATAACCCCAATATATTCTTTGAATTCCCAGTCAGACAATGGCACTATATACCAGTAGCAAGAAATGAGGGTATTTATAACCCCAATATATTCTTTGAATTACCAGTCAGAAACTGGCACTATATGGCAGTAGCAAGAAATGAGGGTATTTGTAACCCCAATATATTCTTTGAATTCCCAGTCAGACAATGGCACTATATACCAGTAGCAAGAAATGAGGGTATTTATAACCCCAATATATTCTTTGAATTCCCAGTCAGACAATGGCACTATATACCAGTAGCAAAAATTGTGGGTGCACGTAACCCCAATATATTCTTTGAATTACCAGTCAGACAATGGCACTATATGGCAGTAGCAAAAATAGTGGGTGTATATAGCCCCAATTCTATTGCTAGGGGACTTGCAGTGTATTTCTGGGGTGAAGGTGGGGGGGCACACCGTTGGAACGGGTATCGGGGGTATATATCGGGTATACGGGAATACACTGTCAGTGTATTCCATTCAGGATCCTGGGAAAGCTGGGTTGCGGCGATTGAGCCCGTCAGTGCCACGTTACACTGACAAGCTTCTCCCTGGAATTGAAGTTATATGTAAGCCCAATATATTCTTTGAATTCCCAGTCAGACAATGGCACTATATACCAGTAGCAAGAAATGAGGGTATTTATAACCCCAATATATTCTTTGAATTACCAGTCAGAAACTGGCACTATATGGCAGTAGCAAGAAATGAGGGTATTTATAACCCCAATATATTCTTTGAATTCCCAGTCAGACAATGGCACTATATACCAGTAGCAAGAAATGAGGGTATTTGTAACCCCAATATATTCTTTGAATTCCCAGTCAGACAATGGCACTATATACCAGTAGCAAAAATTGTGGGTGCACGTAACCCCAATATATTCTTTGAATTACCAGTCAGAAACTGGCACTATATGGCAGTAGCAAGAAATGAGGGTATTTGTAACCCCAATATATTCTTTGAATTCCCAGTCAGACAATGGCACTATATACCAGTAGCAAGAAATGAGGGTATTTGTAACCCCAATATATTCTTTGAATTCCCAGTCAGACAATGGCACTATATACCAGTAGCAAAAATTGTGGGTGCACGTAACCCCAATATATTCTTTGAATTACCAGTCAGAAACTGGCACTATATGGCAGTATCAAGAAATGAGGGTATTTTTAACCCCAATATATTCTTTGAATTCCCAGTCAGACAATGGCACTATATACCAGTAGCAAGAAATGAGGGTATTTATAACCCCAATATATTCTTTGAATTACCAGTCAGAAACTGGCACTATATGGCAGTAGCAAGAAATGAGGGTATTTGTAACCCCAATATATTCTTTGAATTCCCAGTCAGACAATGGCACTATATACCAGTAGCAAGAAATGAGGGTATTTATAACCCCAATATATTCTTTGAATTCCCAGTCAGACAATGGCACTATATACCAGTAGCAAAAATTGTGGGTGCACGTAACCCCAATATATTCTTTGAATTACCAGTCAGACAATGGCACTATATGGCAGTAGCAAAAATAGTGGGTGTATATAGCCCCAATTCTATTGCTAGGGGACTTGCAGTGTATTTCTGGGGTGAAGGTGGGGGGGCACACCGTTGGAACGGGTATCGGGGGTATATATCGGGTATACGGGAATACACTGTCAGTGTATTCCATTCAGGATCCTGGGAAAGCTGGGTTGCGGCGATTGAGCCCGTCAGTGCCACGTTACACTGACAAGCTTCTCCCTGGAATTGAAGTTATATGTAAGCCCAATATATTCTTTGAATTCCCAGTGAGACAATGGCACTATATGGCAGTAGCAAAAATAGTGGGTGTATATAGCCCCAATTCTATTGCTAGGGGACTTGCAGGGTATTTCTGGGGTGAAGGTGGGGGGGCACACCGTTGGAACGGGTATCGGGGGTATATATCGGGTATACGGGAATACACTGACAGTGTATTCCATTCAGGATCCTGGGAAAGCTGGGTTGCGGCGATTGAGCCCGTCAGTGCCACGTTACACTGACAAGCTTCTCCCTGGAATTTAGCTCTTACAAGAGCTGTTGTGGTTGTCTTCTCCTTCCTATCCTAGCCTGTCCCTGCCTACCCAGAATCTAAGCCCTAGCTAACTGGACGGAAACCTCCATCCCCGGTGAATTGCAAGCTCAGAATGACGCGAAGCTGGGCGTCGCTGTTCTTTTAAATTAGAGGTCACATGTTTTCGGCAGCCAATGGGTTTTGCCTACTTTTTTCAACGTCACCGGTGTCGTAGTTCCTGTCCCACCTACCCTGCGCTGTTATTGGAGCAAAAAAGGCGCCAGGGAAGGTGGGAGGGGAATCGAGTAATGGCGCACTTTACCACGCGGTGTTCGATTCGATTCGAACATGCCGAACAGCCTAATATCCGATCGAACATGAGTTCGATAGAACACTGTTCGCTCATCTCTACTATTTATATATTGTTGTTCTGATCATGTGGCAGGCGCTGACTCCCATGGGTTTTAATTACCGTGCTTTATCTGCTTATATCTACTATACTATCTGCCAAATCTATATTATGCCAACTCCCCCAACTAAATTAGGTTAATTCTGCCACCGTCTAAGTGTACTGCATTTAGAAAAAGTAAAATGCAATATGTTTCTCTATGCCTTTATTGCTTTAGTGGGTTAGAGGGGCCTTCGTTGAAAAATGTACCAATTTAAAGGGGTTGTCTAGCTTTTTTAAGAGTGAAGACCTAGTCTTAGGTGAATGGGATCTATATTTAAAGGGGTATTCCCACCTCACATACTCAGCAGTCTTCACTCTTGTAAAATCTTCTTTCTTCCTGGTTTCTTGCATCATTTGGTGGGCGGGGTTTCACAGGCAACCTGCAGTTTAGCTCCGCCCCCAAATTCGTGTGTAGCTCCGCCCACCCACATTGGACTATGAAGTACAGGCAGCAGCAGCTCCATTCTGTGTTACATACAGAGACTGCCTGTCTCTGCCATAATGAACACAACTGAATTAGCTAGCCTGATAACTGGGAGAACAGAAGAAATGAAAGCAGCTCCTCTATCTGAGTGCAGGACCTAGGTCACATGGTGTAGACACAGGATTAGCTAGATACACAGGCTCGCTCCCTGCACTTAGCCCCTCCCCCCTGAGAGCAGCAGATACATCATTTGACTCAGGAGCAGCTAAGTCAGGGCTGTGGCCACAAAGAATTGAATAAAGTGAGATAGTGGCCAAACAAAGCAGCTTTGCTGAAGCAATGTATTTAGGAAAAGTCTTACATCCACATTAACCAGCAGTATAGATAGGATCCTTGTGATGGGACAACCCCTTTAAGTGAATGAGAACTAAATTGCAGTAACCCAGCATAGCCATTACACAATGGACACAACCATTGCTACAAGATCGATCCATTGTATGGTTCTGGATCTGGAGGCCACTGTGAACAGCTGATTGATGGGGCACCTGAGTGTCAGACCTCTAAGGGGGCATTCACACTACTGCCACTGTCCAGCCCGAGGGTTCCGTCCTAAACCCCGGGGAAACTAGATGGGGATGGCTTGCCGGCGGTCTGCTTTAAAACCCATTCATTTGAGGTCATACATGGAATTAAAGTTGTACATACAAGACTTTGTGTCTGTGCAAAAAAAAAAAAATGGTTTCCAGGTGGAAACCGGACATTGAAATGAATGGGGTTTAAAGATGACCGCAAGCCGTCCCCTGTCCAGTTTCCCAGGGGTTTAGGACGGAAACCCCAGGGTGGACAGCGGCGGTAGTTTGAACGCCCCCTAACAATCTCATATTCATGCCCTATCATATGGTTAGTAAGACTGAGTAACCCCTTTAAAGAGATCTCACAATACCATGAACTCCATTCCATCACATCTCAATTGCCTTTGGGGACAGAGAGTATATTGTTCTTATAATGTTATATTGACTATCCTGTTTCTATTTATCATATTAGTTTGTAAGAAATAAATTGTTTAGTTATTATAAATATTAAATAAATTGCATTGCATTAAATATTTCCATTCCTTTTTTACCTGGCTAAACTGCAACCTATGGACTAAACCTACATTCATACAGTCGAAGTGAAAAACAGCCATAAGACACATCCATTTCTCACGCCCATTTTGCAGCTAAGGGGTGGCCATTTTCAATAACCCCTCATAGATTACGGTGTGTGGAGAGATCCATGAAAATGGACAAAAATAGAGCATGACTAGAGATGAGCGAACAGTAAAATGTTCGAGGTTCGATATTTGTTTCGAGTAGCCCCTCAATATTCGACTACTTGAATCGAATATCGAACCCTATTATAGTCTATGGGGGGAAAATGCTCATTTCATGGGTAGGTGACATCCGATCAAATTATACTTACCAAGTCCATGAGTGAGGGTCGGGCTGGATCCTCCGAGCAGTCTTCTCCTTGCAGCGTCCCCACAGCATCTTCCGGCTCTGAATTCACTCTGCCAGGCATTGGGCCTGGGCAGAGCTGACTGCGCATGCGCGCACTACAAGCGGACATACGCAGTCGGCTCTGCCCAGGCCCGATGCCTGGCAGAGTGAATTCAGAGCCAGAAGACGCCACGGGGAAACTGCACGGAGAAGACTTCTAAAGGTAGGAGAAGAACCAGTGTTGATTGGCCGACTGTATAGCATTCTATAAAGGTTCTGCATCGAACTTTTCCATTCGAATAGCGAGTGGTACTCAATCAAGTTCGAGTATTTCGAATACCGTAGTATTCCATCGAATACCTACTCGATCGAGTACTACTCGCTCATCTCTAATATTGTCTGTGACAAGAAAACATCAAAATATCAGTCATGTAGATAGCCATCATTCACCAATATTGGAATTAAAGCGTCCATGTGATGGTCTTTAAATAAAACATCCAATATCCACTGTTGTCTAAATGTCGGCTAAGTCTTATGTGTATCTGTCAGTATCGTCTCTTTTTTAAGTATGAAGCAAATGTAATAGAGAATTACGGATCAGTCTATTTATCAATTTGGGTGGTATATAGTGCTGCTGAGATATTGTTCCTTGTACATCAACATTTGCAACAAATGTCTTGTATACAACTGAGGCCGATATTGTTTCACAAGTCTTGCTGGTACCTGGAAACTTATATCCAGATTTATCTTTCATGATGGTCAGATTTCAGTACAGATCAAGTGGCTTCAGGCATGTATCATATATAAGAAGGTAATGCTGTTTCAGGGTTTATTGGTTGGTAACAATATTTCCTCTTTTTCAGGCACATCCATTGATTGATGTACCAGTTGCTTTTTATTGTTGGATTTGTGGCAATGAAGAACAGCTCTTCTATGGTTCAAGAGAGAATTCAAAGAAAATGACAGATTTCAAGTTATAAACATGCAAGGTAATGTATCCAATGTGATAAGTAAAAGGATGATGAAAAGACATAAATGGTACGAGTTATCACGTAGTCATTGCAGAAGGTTTAGTTAGAAAACAACTAAACTATTGCATAACCTGCTCCAGAGTTGATATTGCTTATGATATGTCCTATATATGTTTCTAATACACAGCTTACTGTCTACTAGAGATGAGCGAACACTAAAATGTCCGAGGTTCGAAATCCGATTCGAACAGCCGCACACTGTTTGGCTGTTCGAACGGATTTCGAACCCCATTATAGTCTATTGGGGGAAATGCTCGTTTCAGGGGTAGGCAACATTCGATACAATTATACTTACCAAGTCCATGAGTGATGGTCGGGCTGGATTCCCCTTGAAGTCTTCTCCCGATACAGCACCCCCGCGGTGTCTTCTGGCTGGAATTCACTCTGCCTAGGCATCGGGGCCTCGGCAGAGCCGACTGCGCGTGCACGGTCGACTCTGCCCGGCGCGACGCCTGAGCAGAGCCAACTGCGCATACGAGGGCATGCCGGATGCCTAGGCAGAGTGAATTCCACCCGGAAGAACACGCGGGGACGCAGCGCGGAGAAGACTTCGGAAAGGTAAGAGAAGAACCAGCATTGATTGGCAGAATGTATAGTATTCTGCCAATCAACGCTGGTTCTGCATCGAACCTTAAACTTCGAACAGCTAGTAGTGTTCGATCGAGTACGAGTATTTCGAATACCGTAGTATTCGATCAAACACTACTCGCTCATCTCTACTGTCTACAAGTCTTCAGAATAGATGTATAGATAGAGATACATTTTGTAGAGATAGAAAGATAGATGACAGATCCAAAACCATAGATATGCTCTCATATTGGCGTTCCCAGTGATCAGTTGTAATCTGTGGGTGACCCTAGCAGCAAATGTTTAATAGGAATATATTACCAGATCATCTATTGAATAAATTAGATATTTAAGTTAATCATATTTATCAGAAGTTTCATGATTTTTTTTATATTCCACTTCACAATCATTTTAATGTACAAATCTTGCAGTACTGGTACTGCCTGTTCCGTTGAGATCACTTTTCAGGAGTCAACTTTGAATTCAGTCAAATTGGATTACTGTGAAATATAACATAGCTATTACACAGCTGGAGACAAATAACACAGGATTCACAATAGCCGATAGTGATGGCCATTGCTCACTTCCTTCTCCTACCTATTCGTACATCACAGAGCTTGAACAAAATGTTCTGCCATTGGCAATAATGAATATTCTCCACTCTACATGTTTCTAATATCCATGTGGCTGCTGTAAATCATATTCTGAATACTGGTCAGATAAAATGTCCACAGGCATAAGCATGTGCAGAACACAGAAATACAATGTACAATCATTAAAGAAAGACCGATTAGAAGAAAATATAACAATGAGAATCTGGCTTTTTGTTATTATTCGATTATTTTTGTTATTTATTTTATTCCGATTAAAGGGGTTCTCCAGCCTAAAAGTCTTTATAGCACTTATGTATCTGTAGTAATACAGTTTGAGCTTGGCACTGGAGTTTCCTGTGTAGGTCTGTGAGGGGGGCCGGGACTCACTCATTGTAATAGCTAAAACAGCAAATACTGATTATCCAAAAATAAACTGCTAATAATGATCTCCTTTTACCAGAAGCCTGTAGGACACAGAAGTGCAGCCATGTCTGGTATCACTCTGGAGGATGATAATCATCTTGTGTCCACAGGCAGTAGTAGGCATTAATGGATATCACTATACAAAACACAAAGGGTTGGTGCCAATGGCAACCAGTTTCCAGCTACTAACAAAGGTTACAGCATAAAAACAAGCTCCCGATTGCTTGCCATGGGCAACATCCTTGTTTAATGTTTTCCAATACATGACTTTAAGTGTGTCTTGTAGTTATTTCTATTACTATAGCACCGCAACGTATCTACTTGTATAAACAATAGCATTGCAGTCTGTCCCTAACATAGGAGTTTACAGTGTTATGCCATCAGGGCTGTCTGGGAAGGGGGCTGGATAACCAACCCATTGGAATAACTAAGCCTACTCTCTTCTCTGAACATGCATCTCTTTATTCTAAATGCATGTAAAAGAAATTTATGGAGCTGGAAACCACCTGTAGTTATATACCGTATAGTGCTACAAATGAGTTTAATAATATAATAATAATAATAAATTTTATTTATATATTCCGCAGCACTGTACAATTGGGTTTATCAGGACATTGATATCAATGGTCTATCTACAGCTTGCCAAGTCTCCTTGTTTACTATGCATGATTCTATACATTTCCTAGTGGCTGTGTCTGGCATTGCAGATCAGTCCTTTTTACACGATTTGGACTAAGCTGTAGTAAGCTGTAATACCAGACACAGCCACTACCACAAGTGTGGCGCTCAGCATCCCACTAAATAAGCTGAAGAGCAACCTAAGGTGAATACTTTTTTTTTTTTTTTGACAGGCTCAGTTATTTTTTTGTGCAACAATTTTACAATAACAGATATATATGACATTACTTAAAACAAAGCATATAAAACGTGGAAAAAAAAGGCACAAAGAAGTGTGCAAAATGGCTTCATAACAATGGCTCCATGGAAATGCTGAAATGCTGTTTTGTGAACATGGGTGAATATGTCAGAAATATCTCTTTCAGAGTCCATCTCTCCTTTCTAGTCCCCCTACATAATATATAGATGGTTTACATTTATTATCTTTCAGCTCATAGTTATATACATATTTCGCATTTTCAGTTGAAAACCAAAAGATATCTGCCAGATATTGCGGCGCCATAACACATAGTTGTGCAGTCATTAGAAGACTAGATATAGCATGATCATCTCACATACTGCCATCAACCACTGTGCTTTCAAGGCCCATCTGTGCAGCAGTCATTGTAAGATATATTGTGCTCACAATAACTGGTTCTGAATAGAGATGAGCGAACACTAAAATGTTCGAGGTTCGAAATTCGATTCGAACAGCCGCTCACTGTTCGAGTGTTCGAATGGGTTTCGAACCCCATTATAGTCTATGGGGAACATAAACTCGTTAAGGGGGAAACCCAAATTCGTGTCTGGAGGGTCACCAAGTCCACTATGACACCCCAGGAAATGATACCAACACCCTGGAATGACACTGGGACAGCAGGGGAAGCATGTCTGGGGGCATAAAAGTCACTTTATTTCATGGAAATCCCTGTCAGTTTGCGATTTTCGCAAGCTAACTTTTCCCCATAGAAATGCATTGGCCAGTGCTGATTGGCCAGAGTACGGAACTCGACCAATCAGCGCTGGCTTTGCTGGAGGAGGCGGAGTCTAAGATCGCTCCACACCAGTCTCCATTCAGGTCCGACCTTAGACTCCGCCTCCTCCGGCAGAGCCAGCGCTGATTGGCCGAAGGCTGGCCAATGCATTCCTATGCGAATGCAGAGACTTAGCAGTGCTGAGTCAGTTTTGCTCAACTACACATCTGATGCACACTCGGCACTGCTACATCAGATGTAGCAATCTGATGTAGCAGAGCCGAGGGTGCACTAGAACCCCTGTGCAAACTCAGTTCACGCTAATAGAATGCATTGGCCAGCGCTGATTGGCCAATGCATTCTATTAGCCCGATGAAGTAGAGCTGAATGTGTGTGCTAAGCACACACATTCAGCACTGCTTCATCACGCCAATACAATGCATTAGCCAGTGCTGATTGGCCAGAGTACGGAATTCGGCCAATCAGCGCTGGCTCTGCTGGAGGAGGCGGAGTCTAAGATCGCTCCACACCAGTCTCCATTCAGGTCCGACCTTAGACTCCGCCTCCTCCGGCAGAGCCAGCGCTGATTGGCCGAAGGCTGGCCAATGCATTCCTATGCGAATGCAGACTTAGCAGTGCTGAGTCAGTTTTGCTCAACTACACATCTGATGCACACTCGGCACTGCTACATCAGATGTAGCAATCTGATGTAGTGGAGCCGAGGGTGCACTAGAACCCCTGTGCAAACTCAGTTCACGCTAATAGAATGCATTGGCCAGCGCTGATTGGCCAATGCATTCTATTAGCCCGATGAAGTAGAGCTGAATGTGTGTGCTTAGCACACACATTCAGCACTGCTTCATCACGCCAATACAATGCATTAGCCAGTGCTGATTGGCCAGAGTACGGAATTCGGCCAATCAGCGCTGGCTCTGCTGGAGGAGGCGGAGTCTAAGGTCGGACCTGAATGGAGACTGGTGTGGAGCGATCTTAGACTCCGCCTCCTCCAGCAGAGCCAGCGCTGATTGGCCGAATTCCGTACTCTGGCCAATCAGCACTGGCTAATGCATTGTATTGGCGTGATGAAGCAGTGCTGAATGTGTGTGCTTAGCACACACATTCAGCTCTACTTCATCGGGCTAATAGAATGCATTGGCCAGCGCTGATTGGCCGAATTCCGTACTCTGGCCAATCAGCACTGGCTAATGCATTGTATTGGCGTGATGAAGCAGTGCTGAATGTGTGTGCTTAGCACACACATTCAGCTCTACTTCATCGGGCTAATAGAATGCATTGGCCAGCGCTGATTGGCCGAATTCCGTACTCTGGCCAATCAGTGCTGGCCAATGCATTCTATTAGCTTGATGAAGCAGAGTGTGGACAAGGGTTCAAGCGCACCCTCGGCTCTGATGTAGCAGAGCCGAGGCTGCACAAGGGTTCAAGCGCACCCTCGGCTCTGATGTAGGAGAGCCGAGGGTGCACTTGAACCCTTGTGCACCCTCAGCTCTGCTACATCAGAGCCGAGGGTGCGCTTGAACCCTTGTGCACACTCTGCTTCATCAAGCTAATAGAATGCATTGGCCAGCGCTGATTGGCCAATGTATTCTATTAGCCTGATGAAGTAGAGCTGAATGTGTGTGCTAAGCACACACATTCAGCTCTACTTCATCGGGCTAATAGAATGCATTGGCCAGCGCTGATTGGCCAGAGTACGGAACTCGACCAATCAGCGCTGGCTCTGCTGGAGGAGGCGGAGTCTAAGATCGCTCCACACCAGTCTCCATTCAGGTCCGACCTTAGACTCCGCCTCCTCCAGCAGATCCAGCGCTGATTGGCCGAATTCCGTACTCTGGCCAATCAGCACTGGCTAATGCATTGTATTGGCGTGATGAAGCAGTGCTGAATGTGTGTGCTTAGCACACACATTCAGCTCTACTTCATCGGGCTAATAGAATGCATTGGCCAATCAGCGCTGGCCAATGCATTCTATTAGCGTGAACTGAGTTTGCACAGGGGTTCTAGTGCACCCTCGGCTCTGCTACATCAGATTGCTACATCTGATGTAGCAGTGCCGAGTGTGCATCAGATGTGTAGTTGAGCAAAACTGACTCAGCACTGCTAAGTCTCTGCATTCGCATAGGAATGCATTGGCCAGCCTTCGGCCAATCAGCGCTGGCTCTGCCGGAGGAGGCGGAGTCTAAGGTCGGACCTGAATGGAGACTGGTGTGGAGCGATCTTAGACTCCGCCTCCTCCAGCAGAGCCAGCGCTGATTGGTCGAGTTCCGTACTCTGGCCAATCAGCGCTGGCCAATGCATTCTATTAGCCCGATGAAGTAGAGCTGAATGTGTGTGCTTAGCACACACATTCAGCTCTACTTCATCAGGCTAATAGAATACATTGGCCAATCAGCGCTGGCCAATGCATTCTATTAGCTTGATGAAGCAGAGTGTGCACAAGGGTTCAAGCGCACCCTCGGCTCTGATGTAGCAGAGCTGAGGGTGCACAAGGGTTCAAGTGCACCCTCGGCTCTCCTACATCAGAGCCGAGGGTGCGCTTGAACCCTTGTGCAGCCTCGGCTCTGCTACATCAGAGCCGAGGGTGCGCTTGAACCCTTGTGCACACTCTGCTTCATCAAGCTAATAGAGTGCATTGGCCAGCGCTGATTGGCCAGAGTACGGAATTCGGCCAATCAGCGCTGGCCAATGCATCCCTATGGGAAAAAGTTTATCTCACAAAAATCATAATTACACACCCGATAGAGCCCCAAAAAGTTATTTTTAATAACATTCCCCCCTAAATAAAGGTTATCCCTAGCTATCCCTGCCTGTACAGCTATCCCTGTCTCATAGTCACAAAGTTCACATTCTCATATGACCCGGATTTGAAATCCACTATTCGTCTAAAATGGAGGTCACCTGATTTCGGCAGCCAATGACTTTTTCCAATTTTTTTCAATGCCCCCAGTGTCGTAGTTCCTGTCCCACCTCCCCTGCGCTGTTATTGGTGCAAAAAAGGCGCCAGGGAAGGTGGGAGGGGAATCGAATTTTGGCGCACTTTACCACGTGGTGTTCGATTCGATTCGAACATGGCGAACACCCTGATATCCGATCGAACATGTGTTCGATAGAACACTGTTCGCTCATCTCTAGTTCTGAAGTCAAAGGCTGGCGATGCCAATGATTCCAATGGACCAATTATTCTACAGAGCGCAGACCTGTCACTGTATGTCACTCTAATGAGATATCTGACTTTACTATATTAAATGCAACCCAGAAATACTTTTAAATTCTTCTTTCAGAAGAAAAATTCCAGATGGTACTTCTTGATTTACTTCAGTATTCACATGCATGATTTTCTATATCCATTGGAGCTGTGATAACTCCTGGTCAGGTAGAGAAATGTATTTGTGCTCATACACAAGAAGAAGAATTAAAGGATTCCTATCATTAAAACTTAATTTTTTGTGACTAACATGTAGGCATAGCCTTAAGAAAGGCTATTCTTCTCCTACCTTTAGATGTCTTCTCCGCACCGCCATTCCGTAGAAATCCCGGTTTTCGTCGGTATGCAAATGAGTTCTCTCGTAGCACTTGGGAGGTCCCCAACGCTCAACAGCACTGGGGGCATCCCCAATGCTGTAAGAGAACTCTCCAGCACCACCTCCATCTTCTTAAGGAATGGCCTCTTCACGCGTTCTTCTCGCGCTGGGGGTCAAACTTCTAGGCCTCGGACAGAGCTGACTGCACATGCCCACACGCCACAAGAAAATACCGCTTACTTACTGTGTAAGCGACCATTTTTCTTGCGGCTGCCAGCATGCGCAGTCTGCTCGGAGATGAATCCGATGAGGTTCACCAGACTCCTCTCTGGTGCTCTTGGTGCCTGCTCTATTCTTCAGTGATGTCAAAGATGTACACCTCAAGCTTTACTGCGCATACACATGAGATTAGACTCACGCACAATACGTACTGGGATGCTGGAAAAATTATTCAGAATGGGGAGGAATTGGAGAAAAACTGTATTTGTGCGACTTCTGTTTGGGCTTTGTTTTTACGGTGTTCACTGTTCAACCAAAATGACATGCCACCTGTATTTGCAAAAAAATAAAAAATTCTTGGAATCACCAGTCTATGGGACTTTCACTAAGTTACCGTTGAGGCTGGTCATAGACTAGACTCAATAGTAAAATCCTTTTGGCAGGTCTGGAAGCTTTCAGAAGGCTTCCTCCTGCTATAGGAACAGGATGGCTCCCATGATCTTGCTGTGCAGGAGCCATCTTGTAACAAAAGTACGCAAGCAGTAAGGGGGCAATTTTTTGACTTGGGGGGATTTAGCCACACAGTGCCCACGATCAGAGTGGACTTTGCTCATGGGCATTAGCACCAGATCTCCACTGTACATTACAGCAAAGACCAGGTAGCTATGGTGGACATTGTGTAACAGAGCATCCACCTTCTTTAAATATATGGTAGTGGAAGTTGGGAATGGGTTAAAGCATTCTTACTTCGCATTTTTTTCCACACCTGCCTACAACTTTTGTACAGTACTGTATGTCACTGAATACCATATCCGCCATATTCCATTATCCCACTTATGTTAATAAGTATTATCCAGGAAAAAACTGATGATGATATTTTCCTTTTGCCCCAAGCCTGTAAGATACAAAAACGCAGCCATGTTTGTCGCTACTCTTGTGGATGTTAATCATCTTGTGTCTGCAGGCATTAGAATATTCAGGGAACATTAATGGATATCACTATAGGAAACATCTGCGGGAGCCATGCCTTAAAGAAAATATGTTGTTGCCAATGGCAACCAGATTCCAGCAACTTCTGAAGGTTAAGACATAAGAACAAGCTTCGGATTGCTTGCCACAGGCAACATCCTTGTTTAGCATTTTCCATTGTTTATTATAGTTATTCCATATTGCATGCAACTAAGCAAATGTAAGTACACTGAAACTGGTAACAGACAGATTTTTACAAAACAAAATAATAAATTATTTATATTTCTATGATACAATCTTACCCTTAGGTACATTTTACAATTACACTTACTAAAGAAACACTAAAAATAGATTAAAAAAATATTATCTCTGGATTCAATCTCATTCCTTTATTTATTTACAGTAATGTTATAGCTAAAGGGGCTCTAAAGATGTCTGACTCAAAAATTTTCATCCTGCCTGCAAATAGTATAAAAAGCTCAGTTAGGGCTCCTTCACATCTGCGCCCGGGGTCTCCGCTTTCAGGACTCCGTTTCCTGACCGAAACTGGGCAGGAGACGGAAACCTGCAGGAATGGATTTGAAAACTGTCTGGCCGTGAGCGCTGGTAAGCGTTTTGCGTTCTCCGTGGCGAAACCGTTTTTTTTTTACTGGACACTGAGTTGGACATGCAGGACTTTGTGTCCGGTTTTAAAAAAACGGCTTTGCCACGGAGAGCATAAAACGCTCACCAGAGCTCATGGCCGGACACGATCTGACAGGTTTCCGTCTTCTGCATGCATGTGTGCATGGATGTTGGGAGCTTCCATATAGATGAATGTTTTATCACTTGTATTTTTTTAATCCTTTTTAAAATTGGACTGGATATTAATATATGAGATCATCGCCATGTCTGTCTCAATATCGAAGGTATATGATATCATCCAAAACTAACCTACACCTTTCTAAAATGTTCAGTCAGTGTCTAGGGCAGACTAAATACGGCCCTAGTTAGACTCAGTCACACCGATAGCCAGTTTACTAGAAGTAACTAAAATCAAGGGAGAAATAATGCCTCTAAAACTCTTGTAAGACAGAGGCTCCACGTGGCAGAAACGCAGATTTTGCTGCAATTTATTAAGCCAAAGCCAGAAGTGGATTGAGCAGAAGGCAGCAGCAGCAACTTCCTATATATTTCCCATTCCTTTTGTAGCAATTCTAGGCTTTTGATCAAAAAAGACATATATTTTAGGCAATACACGTATCATAATTAACCCTTTAGTAACCAGCCTGTTTTAGGCCTTGATGACCAAACCATTTTTTTGCATTTTTCCATCATCATATATCATGCCCTATAGCTATTTTATTTTTCCGTCAAGGTAACTGTATGAGGGCTTGTTTTTTTGCAGGACAAGTGAAAGTTTTTAATATTTCGGCGTAGATATACCTAATTGATTTTATTAACTGTTTCTGGAAAGGAATATTAAAAAACATCAATGTTTCCATTACCTTTATATGCTATAAATTTTGCACCATTGCAGCTTAAATAACCTGATAAATGTATTCATTGGGTCGACTGATTACATTTGTATAGTTTTGTTTTAAGTTTTACTTCTTTACTTCTTTTGCAAAAGTAAAAACAATTTTTGCAATCATAATTTTTTTTTCTATAACCACCTTCCAAGACCCATAACAGAGTTTTGTTGGTGCTTATTTTTTGCAGTAAGACCTGACTTTTAATTGATGCCATTTTGTGAAACATATTTTTACACTGTTCAGCTTGTGGGTAAAATAACATTACTAGAGATGAGCGAACAGTGTTCTATCGAACTCATGTTCGATCGGATATTAGGCTGTTCGGCATGTTCGAATCGAATCGAACACCGCGTGGTAAAGTGCGCCATTACTCGATTCCCCTCCCACCTTCCCTGGCGCCTTTTTTGCTCCAATAACAGCGCAGGGTAGGTGGGACAGGAACTACGACACCGGTGACGTTGAGAAAAGTAGGCAAAACCCATTGGCTGCCGAAAACATGTGACCTCTAATTTAAAAGAACAGCGCCGCCCAGGTTCGCGTCATTCTGAGCTTGCAATTCACCGAGGACGGAGGTTTCCGTCCAGCTAGCTAGGGCTTAGATTCTGGGTAGGCAGGGACAGGCTAGGATAGGAAGGAGAAGACAACCAACAACTCTTATAAGAGCTAAATTCCAGGGAGAAGCTTGTCAGTGTAACGTGGCACTGACGGGCTCAATCGCCGCAACCCAGCTTTCCCAGGATCCAGAATGGAATACACTGACAGTGTATTCCCGTATACCCGATATATACCCCCGATACCCGTTCCAACGGTGTGCCCCCCCACCTTCACCTCAGAAATACCCTGCAAGTCCCCTAGCAATAGAATTGGTGCTATATACACCCACAATTTTTGCTACTGGTATATAGTGCCATTGTCTGACTGGGAATTCCAAGAATATATTGGGTTTACAAATACCCTCATTTCTTGCTACTGCCATATAGTGCCATTGTCTGACTGGGAATTCCAAGAATATATTGGGTTTACAAATACCCTCATTTCTTGCTACTGCCATATAGTGCCATTGTCTGACTGGGAATTCCAAGAATATATTGGGTTTACAAATACCCTCATTTCCTGCTACTGCCATATAGTGCCATTGTCTGACTGGGAATTCAAAGAATATATTGGGGTTACAAATACCCTCATTTCTTGCTACTGCTATATAGTGCCATTGTCTGACTGGGAATTCAAAGAATATATTGGGGTTACAAATACCCTCATTTCTTGCTACTGCCATATAGTGCCATTGTCTGACTGGGAATTCCAAGAATATATTGGGTTTACAAATACCCTCATTTCTTGCTACTGCCATATAGTGCCATTGTCTGACTGGGAATTCAAAGAATATATTGGGGTTACAAATACCCTCATTTCTTGCTACTGCCATATAGTGCCATTGTCTGACTGGGAATTCAAAGAATATATTGGGGTTACAAATACCCTCATTTCTTGCTACTGCCATATAGTGCCATTGTCTGACTGGGAATTCCAAGAATATATTGGATTTACAAATACCCTCATTTCTTGCTACTGCCATATAGTGCCATTGTCTGACTGGGAATTCCAGGAATATATTGGGTTTACAAATACCCTCATTTCTTGCTACTGCCATATAGTGCCATTGTCTGACTGGGAATTCCAAGAATATATTGGGTTTACAAATACCCTCATTTCTTGCTACTGCCATATAGTGCCATTGTCTGACTGGGAATTCAAAGAATATATTGGGGTTACAAATACCCTCATTTCTTGCTACTGCCATATAGTGCCATTGTCTGACTGGGAATTCAAAGAATATATTGGGGTTACAAATACCCTCATTTCTTGCTACTGCCATATAGTGCCATTGTCTGACTGGGAATTCAAAGAATATATTGGGGTTACAAATACCCTCATTTCTTGCTACTGCCATATAGTGCCATTGTCTGACTGGGAATTCAAAGAATATATTGGGTTTACAAATACCCTCATTTCTTGCTACTGCCATATAGTGCCATTGTCTGACTGGGAATTCCAAGAATATATTGGGTTTACAAATACCCTCATTTCTTGCTACTGCCATATAGTGCCATTGTCTGACTGGGAATTCCAAGAATATATTGGGGTTACAAATACCCTCATTTCTTGCTACTGCCATATAGTGCCATTGTCTGACTGGGAATTCCAAGAATATATTGGGTTTACAAATACCCTCATTTCTTGCTACTGCCATATAGTGCCATTGTCTGACTGGGAATTCAAAGAATATATTGGGGTTACAAATACCCTCATTTCTTGCTACTGCCATATAGTGCCA
Organism: Leptodactylus fuscus; assembly: GCF_031893055.1. NCBI lineage: Eukaryota > Metazoa > Chordata > Amphibia > Anura > Leptodactylidae > Leptodactylus > Leptodactylus fuscus. The sequence continues at coordinate 113,316,553 of NC_134265.1, read as the reverse complement.
TTGTCTGACTGGGAATTCAAAGAATATATTGGGGTTACAAATACCCTCATTTCTTGCTACTGCCATATAGTGCCATTGTCTGACTGGGAATTCCAAGAATATATTGGATTTACAAATACCCTCATTTCTTGCTACTGCCATATAGTGCCATTGTCTGACTGGGAATTCCAGGAATATATTGGGTTTACAAATACCCTCATTTCTTGCTACTGCCATATAGTGCCATTGTCTGACTGGGAATTCCAAGAATATATTGGGTTTACAAATACCCTCATTTCTTGCTACTGCCATATAGTGCCATTGTCTGACTGGGAATTCAAAGAATATATTGGGGTTACAAATACCCTCATTTCTTGCTACTGCCATATAGTGCCATTGTCTGACTGGGAATTCAAAGAATATATTGGGGTTACAAATACCCTCATTTCTTGCTACTGCCATATAGTGCCATTGTCTGACTGGGAATTCAAAGAATATATTGGGGTTACAAATACCCTCATTTCTTGCTACTGCCATATAGTGCCATTGTCTGACTGGGAATTCAAAGAATATATTGGGTTTACAAATACCCTCATTTCTTGCTACTGCCATATAGTGCCATTGTCTGACTGGGAATTCCAAGAATATATTGGGTTTACAAATACCCTCATTTCTTGCTACTGCCATATAGTGCCATTGTCTGACTGGGAATTCCAAGAATATATTGGGGTTACAAATACCCTCATTTCTTGCTACTGCCATATAGTGCCATTGTCTGACTGGGAATTCCAAGAATATATTGGGTTTACAAATACCCTCATTTCTTGCTACTGCCATATAGTGCCATTGTCTGACTGGGAATTCAAAGAATATATTGGGGTTACAAATACCCTCATTTCTTGCTACTGCCATATAGTGCCATTGTCTGACTGGGAATTCAAAGAATATATTGGGGTTACAAATACCCTCATTTCTTGCTACTGCTATATAGAGCCATTGTCTGACTGAGAATTCCAAGAATATATTGGGTTTACAAATACCCTCATTTCTTGCTACTGCCATATAGTGCCATTGTCTGACTGGGAATTCAAAGAATATATTGGGGTTACAAATACCCTCATTTCTTGCTACTGCTATATAGTGCCATTGTCTGACTGGGAATTCAAAGAATATATTGGGGTTACAAATACCCTCATTTCTTGCTACTGCTATATAGTGCCATTGTCTGACTGGGAATTCAAAGAATATATTGGGGTTACAAATACCCTCATTTCTTGCTACTGCCATATAGTGCCATTGTCTGACTGGGAATTCCAAGAATATATTGGGTTTACACATACCCTCATTTCTTGCTACTGCCATATAGTGCCATTGTCTGACTGGGAATTCAAAGAATATATTGGGGTTACAAATACCCTCATTTCTTGCTACTGCCATATAGTGCCATTGTCTGACTGGGAATTCCAAGAATATATTGGGTTTACAAATAACCTCAATTCTTGCTACTGCTATATAGTGCCATTGTCTGACTGGGAATTCCAATAATATATTGGGTATACAAATACCCTCTGTCACGGAGCAAAGGTATACGTCTTCCTCCGGAGGATATCTTGAATCAACATGGACGCAAGAGGTCAGGAGACAACAGCAATTTATTGTAATCCACAAAGTTAGTAGCCGGCGGCGGTCACATCAACCGTAACAACAATAAGTCCACAGAAGTCACAATCCAATGATAGCTTTGGCTCCTTGGTCCTGTAACTAAATCCTGGCTCTCTACAGAGCTGTGCACAGGCCGGCTAACACATACTAACTGCTCGCTATATACTATATACTAAGACTGTTACACCTATATCTGTGGGTGGGAAGGGCTGAGTCACAGATCCTTCCCCCCTCACCTATACCAAGGAGAGCAGACTCCCTGTCTACTATGGACAATGCACCATCCAACATCTTCTTGGAGACACTGATCAGATTATCTCCACCCATTGTCCTCACTAGTTAGAGGTATTTGCATACAATGTGCTAACACACTAGACCCCAATCAGCCAACTACACATTGATGTATACAACAGGTTAGAGAATACATTCCACACCAAATATATATTACACATTGCCTATAGTATAGACTCTAACCATCCCGTGACAACCCCTCCCCCTCTCAAAACATGTGCATGACACAATTGGCCTACACAGGTTAATTGGGGAATGCACATCAGTCTCTATAGCTCATATGTCCTCCTGCCGGGATAACCCATCCGCGTTCTGGTGTTGGTTCCCTCGGCGGTACTGAATGGTACAGTTGTAGGGTTGAAGGGCTGGCATCTGGCAGAAAATCCGGTCGATCCATGTTGGCGTCTCTCTGAGCTTGGCTTCGGGTCACTGCTCCCACAAAGTGGCACTGTAGATTTCCAACATCGTTGCCTAACAGAACATCGGCCGGCAGCCCGCTCATCACACCAATTGTGCATCGTTTTGGTCCATAACCATAGTCAAGTTCCACGGTAGCTTTAGGAATACGTTTCCGAGTACCTCCTGCCAACTCAATAGAAAGGCCAGGGCCCTCCTCTAGGGCCTCGGGTCGAACCACTCGGGGGTCCGCTACCGTTAGGAAAGCTCCTGAGTCCCGGAATCCAACAACTGTTCGGCCATCCAGTAGGACCTCCTGCAAGTGCTTCCGCTGAAGGTTTGCAGGATGTGTGGCAGAAGGCTGAATCCCATAGACCCCTGGAGGTGGAACAGATGGGTCATTCATGGAGTCATCTGGAAATGGGGCAAACTTTCTGTCCTAGGGGTGGTTCCCAGGTAGTGAATAGGCCGAGATGCCACGGTGGCCCGTGCCCCCATGTTAACAGGACAACTAGCTTGCAAATGTCCAGGCCGCCCGCAACCAAAACATCTGCGCTCTAGCATTCTTCCAGTAGGTCGTTGTCTAGGGACAGGGTTGTTCATAGCTGGAGGCCGATGGGCTGGGGCAAGGGTAGAGGGGAAATTGTAATCCTGAGGCCGGGCACAAAAGGTGGGTGGCTGGCTGAAGGGTGTCTGGCGGACTGTGGTAGTTTTCCGCTCCTCTGCAAACAACCTCTTCCACTGCGGCTTGATGGTCAGGCCCTCATCTGCAAGAGAAGCAGCTTGCTCAACTGTGGCTGGGTTCCGTTCCAGCACCCACTCACGGATCTCAGCGGGGCACTGGGAAAAGAACTGTTCCTTAAGTATGACTTGGAGGATCTTATCGACTGTGACAGCCTCCTCTCCTTCTAGCCAGCGCTTGCATGCTTGCTTCAACTTGTGGGCGAACATGTGGAAGGAGCTTCCCCCATTGTAAGACAAAGAGCGGAACTGAACTCGGTAGGACTCTGGAGTGACTGCATAATACTTCTGCACCGCTCTTTTAATGGCCTCATAGTCCCGCTGATCACTAGGGTCCATGGCTCTGAGAGCTTCCGCAGCCCCATCTCGTAGGTGCCCCACCAGATACCGGACCCAATCCTTCTCTGGGACTTCCATCAGGCGGCACTGGTGTTCGAAGTCCTGAAAATATCCATCAACATCCCCAGCCGCTTCATCAAAGGTCTTGAAGTGTTTAAGGGAGACATATGGTGGTTCTCTCACTGTTGGGCTGGGGGTCGACATTTGATTATAATTCCGCGCAGTTATCTCAGCCATTCGCATTTCATGCGCCATTCTTTCCTTTTCATACGCCATTCTCTGTTCCTCCTTCTCCGTTTCCTGAGCCCTCTGTAACGCTCTACTCCTTTGCTCTGCAGTTGCTTCTAGCCCCAGCACTGCCAATTCCTCCTCATACAAAACAACCCATCTGCTCTTTTGGGTCTGTACCTGCCACTGCCGTATCTCTACTGTCTCCTGGGGGCAGCCCTCCTCATGGTCGCTTTGCAGGGTCATCTCCTCCAGTGCCTCGATCAGTTGATCTTTCGTTCTTCCCTGGTAACTCAGGTTTAGTTCCCGGGCCCTTACTTGTAGACTTGCCATAGTCCAGTTCCTGTATTCTGAGGTTGTGGCTCCATTAATCGCTGGGCTGCTGTAGTCCATCTCGCTGTCCGCTGTTGATCCCACCGCTGCCAACCAGTTGTCACGGAGCAAAGGTATACGTCTTCCTCCGGAGGATATCTTGAATCAACATGGACGCAAGAGGTCAGGAGACAACAGCAATTTATTGTAATCCACAAAGTTAGTAGCCGGCGGCGGTCACATCAACCGTAACAACAATAAGTCCACAGAAGTCACAATCCAATGATAACTTTGGCTCCTTGGTCCTGTAACTAAATCCTGGCTCTCTACAGAGCTGTGCACAGGCCGGCTAACACATACTAACTGCTCGCTATATACTATATACTAAGACTGTTACACCTATATCTGTGGGTGGGAAGGGTTGAGTCACAGATCCTTCCCCCCTCACCTATACCAAGGAGAGCAGACTCCCTGTCTACTATGGACAATGCACCATCCAACATCTTCTTGGAGACACTGATCAGATTATCTCCACCCATTGTCCTCACTAGTTAGAGGTATTTGCATACAATGTGCTAACACACTAGACCCCAATCAGCCAACTACACATTGATGTATACAACAGGTTAGAGAATACATTCCACACCAAATATATATTACACATTGCCTATAGTATAGACTCTAACCATCCCGTGACACCCTCATTTCTTGCTACTGCTATATAGTGCCATTGTCTGACTGGGAATTCCAATAATATATTGGGGTTACAAATACCCTCATTTCTTGCTACTGCTATATAGAGCCATTGTCTGACTGAGAATTCCAAGAATATATTGGGTTTACAAATACCCTCATTTCTTGCTACTGCCATATAGTGCCATTGCCATATAGTGCTATATAGTGCCATTGTCTGACTGGGAATTCCAATAATATATTGGGTTTACAAATACCCTCATTTCTTGCTACTGCCATATAGTGCCATTGTCTGACTGGGAATTCAAAGAATATATTGGGGTTACAAATACCCTCATTTCTTGCTACTGCTATATAGTGCCATTGTCTGACTGGGAATTCAAAGAATATATTGGGGTTACAAATACCCTCATTTCTTGCTACTGCTATATAGTGCCATTGTCTGACTGGGAATTCAAAGAATATATTGGGTTTACAAATACCTTCATTTCTTGCTACTGCCATATAGTGCCATTGTCTGACTGGGAATTCAAAGAATATATTGGGGTTACAAATACCCTCATTTCTTGCTACTGCCATATAGTGCCATTGTCTGACTGGGAATTCCAAGAATATATTGGGTTTACAAATAACCTCAATTCTTGCTACTGCTATATAGTGCCATTGTCTGACTGGGAATTCCAATAATATATTGGGTATACAAATACCCTCATTTCTTGCTACTGCTATATAGTGCCATTGTCTGACTGGGAATTCCAATAATGGGTTTACAAATACCCTCATTTCTTGCTACTGCCATATAGTGCCATTGTCTGACTGGGAATTCCAATAATATATTGGGTTTACAAATACCCTCATTTCTTGCTACTGCCATATAGTGCCATTGTCTGACTGGGAATTCCAGGAATATATTGGGTTTACAAATACCCTCATTTCTTGCTACTGCCATATAGTGCCATTGTCTGACTGGGAATTCCAAGAATATATTGGGTTTACAAATACCCTCATTTCTTGCTACTGCCATATAGTGCCATTGTCTGACTGGGAATTCAAAGAATATATTGGGGTAACGTGCACCCACAATTTTTGCTACTGGTATATAGTGCCATTGTCTGACTGGGAATTCAAAGAATATATTGGGGTTACAAATACCCTCATTTCTTGCTACTGCCATATAGTGCCATTGTCTGACTGGGAATTCAAAGAATATATTGGGTTTACAAATACCCTCATTTCTTGTTACTGCTATATAGTGCCATTGTCTGACTGGGAATTCCAAGAATATATTGGGTTTACAAATACCCTCATTTCTTGCTACTGCCATATAGTACCATTGCCATATAGTGCTATATAGTGCCATTGTCTGACTGGGAATTCAAAGAATATATTGGGGTTACAAATACCCTCATTTCTTGCTACTGCCATATAGTGCCAGTTTCTGACTGGGAATTCAAAATGCGCAAGGCTCCTGGAAAGGGACGTGGACAAGGCCGTGGGTGAGGTCGGGGGAATGGTTCTGGGGAGCAAGGTAGCAGTGAAGCCACAGGGCGTCCCGTGCCTACTCCTGTGGGGCAGCAAGCATTGCGCCACTCCACAGTGCCAGGGTTGCTTGCCACATTAACTAAACTGCAGGGTACAAACCTTAGTAGGCCCGAGAACCAGGAACAGGTCTTGCAATGGCTGTCGGATAACGCTTACAGCACATTGTCCAGCAGCCAGTCAGACTCTGCCTCCTCTCCTCCTATTACCCAACAGTCTTGTCCTCCTTCCTCCCAAAATTCCCAAGCTTCACAGAACAATAACCCCAACTGTCCTTGTTCCCCAGAGCTGTTCTCCGCTCCTTTCATTGTCCCTCAACCTGCCCCTCCACGTCGCGATTCCACGAACCTAACAGAGGAGCATCTGTGTCCAGATGCTCAAACACTAGAGTCTCCTCCATCTCCGTTCGATTTGGTGGTGGATGACCAGCAACCCACCCTCATCGACGACGATGTGACGCAGTTGCTGTCAGGGCATCCAGTTGACCTGCGCATTGTGCGGGAGGAGGAGATGAGACAGGAGTTGGAAGAGGAAGTGGTGGATGATGAGGACACTGACCCGACCTGGACAGGGGGGATGTCAAGCGGGGAAAGTAGTGTGGATGTTGAGGCAGGTGCAGCACCAAAAAGGGTAGCTAGAGGCAGTGGCAGAGGTCAGCAGCTTAGGCGAAGCCAGGCCACACCCGGAATCTCCCAAGATGTTCCAGTTCGTACCCAGCCCCGAAAAACTCCCACCTCGAGGGCACGTTTCTCGAAGGTGTGGAGTTTTTTCAAGGAATGCGCCGAGGACAGATATAGTGTTGTCTGCACAATTTGCCTCTCGAAATTGATTAGGGGCTCTGAGAAGAGCAACCTGTCCACCACTTCAATGCGCCGTCATTTGGAATCCAAGCACTGGAATCAGTGGCAGGCAGCAACGGCAGGACAAAGGCCGCCTGCCGTTCTCGCCACTGCCTCTGCCTCTGCCACTGCCACTGCCACTGCTGACTGTGCTGGCGATGCACTCCAGAGGACGAGCCAGGACACCACTTCATCTGCCTCCGCCACTTTGTTGACTTCTTCCTCATCCTCCCCTGTTCCTGTCTTATCTCCTTCTCCTGCACCATCAAAGGCACCATCAGGTGCTTCTTTACAATAACCCACCATCTCTCAGACATTGGAGCGGCGGCAGAAATACACCGCTAACCACCCACACGCGCAAGCCTTGAACGCCAACATCGCTAAACTGCTGGCCCAGGACATGTTGGCGTTCCGGCTTGTTGAAACTCCCGCCTTGCTGGACCTGATGGCAACTGCGGCACCTCGCTATGCCGTCCCTAGCCGTAACTACTTCTCCCGGTGTGCCGTCCCCACCTTGCACCAGCACGTGTCACTCAACATCAGGCGGGCCCTTAGTTCCGCGCTTTGCACAAAGGTCCACTTGACCACCGACGCGTGGACAAGTGCATGCGGACAGGGACGCTACATTTCACTGACGGCACACTGGGTGAATGTAGTTGAGGCTGGGACTGCTTCCCAAACTGGCCCGGTGTACCTCGTCTCCCCGCCTAACATTCCTGGCAGGGACACGAGAAGAACACCCCCCTCCTCCTCCACCGCCTCCTCCTCCGCCACCGCCTCCTCCTCCGCTGTTAGATTGACCCCAGCTACGAGTTGAAAACGTTGCAGCACTGGCGTTGGTAAACGTCAGCAGGCCGTGCTGAAGCTGATCAGCTTGGGGGACAGACAGCACACTGCCTCCGAGGTGAGGGATGCCCTCCTCGATGAGACGGCAATATGGTTTGAGCCGCTGCACCTGGGCCCAGGCATGGTCGTTTGTGATAACGGCCGGAACCTGGTAGCAGCTCTGGAGCTTGCCGGACTCCAACATGTTCCATGCCTGGCCCACGTCTTCAACCTAGTGGTGCAACGTTTCCTAAAGAGCTACCCCAATGTTCCAGAGCTACTGGTGAAAGTGCGGCGCATGTGCGCCCACTTTCGCAAGTCGACGGTAGCCGCTGCTAGCTTAAAATCTCTCCAGCAACGCCTGCATGTGCCACAACACCGGCTTTTGTGCGACGTCCCCACACGCTGGAACTCAACGTTTCAGATGTTGAATAGAGTGGTTGAGCAGCGGAGACCTTTGATGGAATACCAGCTACAAAACCCTAGGGTGCCACAAAGTCAGCTGCCTCAGTCTCTCATCCATGAGTGGCCATGGATGAGAGACCTTTGTGACATCCTACGAGTGTTTGAGGAGTCCACAAGGAGGGTGAGCTCTGAGGATGCGATGGTGAGCCTTACAATCCCGCTCTTGTGTGTTCTGAGAGAATCCCTGATTGACATCAGGGATAACTCAGATCACACAGTGGAGTCAGGGATAGCATCCGATCCGTCACAGCTGGAGAGTAGGTCCACACATCTGTCCGCTTCATTGCGTTTAATGGAGGAGGAGGAGGAGGAGGAAGAAGAGTTGTCCGATGATGTGATGGTGATACAGGAGGCTTCCGGGCAACTTCGAATTGTCCCATTGTTGCAGCGCGGATGGGTAGACATGGAGGATGAGGAGGAAATGGAGATTGAACTTTCCGGTGGGGCCAGAGGAGTCATGCCAACTAACACTGTGGCAGACATGGCTGAGTTCATGTTGGGGTGCTTTACAACCGACAAGCGTATTGTCAAAATCATGGAGGACAACCAGTACTGGATCTTTGCTATCCTTGACCCCCGGTATAAAAACAACATCTCCTCTTTTATTCCGGTAGAGGAGAGGGCCAATCGCATCAATGCTTGCCACAAGCAATTGGTGCAGAATATGATGGAGATGTTTCCAGCATGTGACGTTGGCGGCAGGGAGGGCAGTTCCTCCAGTAGGCGACCAAGTTCTCACCGGTCCACACAAACGAGGGGCACACTGTCTAAGGTCTGGGACACCTTGATGGCACCCCCTCGCCAAAGTGCCGCCACGGAGGGTCCTAGTGTCACCAGGCGTGAGAAGTATAGGCGCATGTTGCGGGAATACCTTTCCGACCACAGCCCTGTCCTCTCTGACCCCTCTGCGCCCTACACGTATTGGGTGTCGAAGTTGGACCTGTGGCTTGAACTTGCCCTATATGCCTTGGAGGTGCTGTCCTGTCCTGCCGCCAGCGTCCTATCTGAGAGGGTGTTCAGTGCAGCCGGTGGCATCATAACTGACAAGCGCACCCATCTGTCAGCTGAGAGTGCCGACCGGCTCACTTTGATAAAAATGAACCACCACTGGATAGAGCCTTCATTTTTGTGCCCACCTGTGTAAAGCACCCCAAGATGAAACTCCATGTCTGTGCTCAACCTCTCCAATTCCTCCGCATCCTCATACTCATCCACCATAAGCGTTGCACAATTCTACTAATACTAGGCTCCCTCCACCCTGATTTCCCCCAACTCTGCTGGTTAGAGGCTCCCTCCACCCTGATTTCCACCAACTCTGCTGGTTAGAGGCTCCCTCCACCCTGATTTCCCCCAACTCTGCTGGTTAGAGGCTCCCTCCACCCTGATTTCCCACAACTCTGCTGGTTAGAGGCTCCCTCCACCCTCCTTTCCCACAACTCTGCTGGTTAGAGGCTCCCTCCACCCTGCTTTCCCACAACTCTGCTGGTTAGAGGCTCCCTCCACCCTGCTTTCCCACAACTCTGCTGGTTAGAGGCTCCCTCCACCCTGATTTCCACCAACTCTGCTGGTTAGAGGCTCCCTCCACCATGAATTGGTCCAAACTGGGCTGTTTAGAGGCTCCCTCCACCATGAATTTGGCCTAACTGGGGTTTTTAGAGGCTCCCTCCACCATGAATTGGTCCAAACTGGGGTTTTTAGAGGCTCCCTCCACCATGAATTGGTCCAAACTGGGGTTTTTAGAGGCTCCCTCCACCATGAATTTGCCCAAACTGGGCTGTTTAGAGGCTCCCTCCACCATGAATTGGTCCAAACTGGGGTTTTTAGAGGCTCCCTCCACCATGAATTGGTCCAAACTGGGGCTGTTTAGAGGCTCCCTCCACCATGAATTTGGCCTAACTGGGGTTTTTAGAGGCTCCCTCCACCATGAATTTGCCCAAACTGGGCTGTTTAGAGGCTCCCTCCACCATGAATTTGGCCTAACTGGAGTTTTTAGAGGCTCCCTCCACCATGAATTGGTCCAAACTGGGGTTTTTAGAGGCTCCCTCCACCATGAATTTGCCCAAACTGGGCTGTTTAGAGGCTCCCTCCACCATGAATTGGTCCAAACTGGGATTTTTAGAGGCTCCCTCCACCATGAATTGGTCCAAACTGGGCTGTTTAGAGGCTCCGTCCACCATGAATTTGGCCTAACTGGGGTTTTTAGAGGCTCCCTCCACCATGAATTGTTCCAAACTGGGGATTTTAGAGGCTCCCTCCACCATGAATTGGTCCAAACTGGGGTTTTTAGAGGCTTCCTCCACCATGAATTTGCCCAAACTGGGCTGTTTAGAGGCTCCCTCCACCATGAATTGGTCCAAACTGGGGTTTTTAGAGGCTTCCTCCACCATGAATTTGCCCAAACTGGGCTGTTTAGAGGCTCCCTCCACCATGAATTGGTCCAAACTGGGGTTTTTAGAGGCTCCCTCCACCATGAATTGGTCCAAACTGCGGTTTTTAGAGGCTCCCTCCACCATGAATTTGCCCAAACTGGGCTGTTTAGAGGCTCCCTCCACCATGAATTGGTCCAAACTGGGGTTTTTAGAGGCTCCCTCCACCATGAATTGGTCCAAACTGGGGTTTTTAGAGGCTCCCTCCACCATGAATTTGCCCAAACTCTGCTGGTTAGAGGCTCAATCCACCCTGATTTTCAAAACAAATGTTGGTGCCAACCTCAACTTACTACAAGGGCCAAATTCACTGCTGGTGACAAGCTCTCCTCACTGCAAGTGCCAAATACACATGTTTCAAGGTGTTTTCCTACTGTCAGAGAGGTGGTATTGAGTGTGTAAAGTGTGTAGTTGTTAGGCTGTGATGTTGGGGTAATAGAGGGTCTTTGGTGTGTTAGATGCCCCCAGATATGCTTCCCCTGCTGTCCCAGTGTCATTCCAGAGGTGTTGGCATCATTTCCTGGGGTGTCATAGTGGACTTGGTGACCCTCCATACACGGATTTGGGTTTCCCCCTTAACGAGTATCTGTTCCCCATAGACTATAATGGGGTTTGAAACCCGTTCGAACACACGAACAGTGAGCGGCTGTTCGAATCGAATTTCGAACCTCGAACATTTTAGTGTTCGCTCATCTCTAAAAATTACCATTGTATTACTTGGATTTTTACTATGCCATAGTATCTAATATGTGTGTTATGTTTTCATTGTTTATTAAACATTTTGGGATAGGAAATTTTCTGATTGTCTTTGTAATGCATACTTACATAGTGCAGTGCATTAAGCTGTCTGTAATTTTCTGACAAGCATGGCCAACTGAGGCAGCTCTCAGGACTTTTATTCAGCCCATGGCTGCCACGTAAAGAACCTCTACGATCTCATGGAATAAGACCTAATAGTGAACATTGTAGAAAGTCTATATGTCGATTACTAATGGGTTAATAAAGTGGAATTAAATTTTTCAAGAATTTTTGGTGACGTTTAATTTTCTATGTTTCCTTTGCTATGTTTCTATGCTATGTTATGGTATGGAGAAGACCCTATTGAAATCTATAGGAGAGTTTTCTAAGTATGCTCTGTGACCTGAACATAGGAGTAGATAAGCTGTGAAATTATCTATAGTGACTGGTGGCTTCTGAATCTTATCTACATATACGTTATAGTTGTGATCATGAATATGCTGATAAGTGAGGAGGCTCCTGCAAAGAATCTTCCTACAGAAAACAGGCAGTCTCAGCATATTATTTGGATTAGAGGTCAGAGTCATAACTGCAGGATACCTCTACCTGTAGAGCAGAAGTGTCATCGTAATATATCTAAGTAAATTGTAAAGAGACTGCTGACAAATTTTTGGACCCGCTTTTGCCAACACCTTATTAGAGATGAGCGAGTAGTACTTGATCGAGTAGGTATTCGATCAAATACTACGGTATTCGAAATACTCGTACTCGATCGAGTACTACTAGCTGTTCTAAGTTAAGATTCGATGCAGAACCAGCGTTGATTGGCCGAATGCTATACATTGCCAATCAACGCTGGTTCTTCTCTTAGCTTTAGAAGTCTTCTCCGTGCAGCATTCCCGCGTCCTCTTCCGGCTCTGTATTCACTCTGCCAGGCATCGGGCCTGGGCAGAGCCGACTGCGCATGTCCGCTTGTAGTGCGGGCATGCGCAGTCAGCTCTGCCCAGGCCCGATGCCTAGCAGAGTGAATTCAAGGCCGGAAGAGGACGCGGGGACGCTGCGCAGGGAGAAGAATCCAGCCCGACCCTCACTCATGGACTTGGTAAGTAGAATTTGATTGAATGTTGCGTACCCCTGAAACGAGCATTTCCCCCCATAGACTATAATAGGGTTCGAAACCCGTTCGAACAGTCGAACAGTGTGCGGCTGTTCGAATCGGATTTCGAACCCCGAACATTTTAGTGTTCGCTCATCTCTACACCTTATACATGCATTCTGTTTCTAACTTTTAAGCTGCTAAAAGTGCATCCTCCATATTGCCTTACACTATATTGCACTACATTATAGGCATACTTTTGCATATAACCAAGTACACAATGTAAAATGTATGAATTATATTTAATATACTGTTTAATGTTTGTATGACAGAAATGGTTTGGAGAGGCAGCACATTACAGAAGGCACATTTTTATGTCGTCATTTTATGGGTAAATTATAATCAAGGGCTCATCAAAGGGGGGTAATCTACACCCACACAGGTCAACAGATTCTTAATGTTGGTGCTTTCCTGGAAATACGTCTGTACCCTTGAGAATGCAGGGTCCTAAAATAAACATGTTTTTGTGAATAATTCCACAGATAGAGTTAAATTCTAGACTATAGGGTGCTGATAATGCCGCAAGACCCTTTCCCTGTCTTTATGTTAGTCGAGGTGATAGTTTTCAATAATCAGTAATTATACAGCCCTGCTCTTTCTATCGGATGTGTATTTATCCCTGTTGAGTGTCCAGGATGGGTAATAACACTGAGACAATCTCGCCCGATTATTTTCAGCTACTTTTCTGAAACATTCAGGTGATGAACAATTGTGTTTCGCTCCAATAACCTCACCTACTGGAAAGCTCTTCATGGTACACATTGGATGATATGAAGTTACATCCAAAATAATGTTACCTGGGGCCTTTATGATGAGAAACCGTTTCAAACTTCCTGGCGTCATTGTCACTCAGGTTTAGACTGGCAAAAGAAATTTGAGATGTATTGTAAAAGAACACAACATGGAAGACTAAAGATTTGTTGTAAAAACACAGTAGTAGCCAAACCTGCCCACAGATGGCAAGAAAAACAAGACTCACAAAAAATACATTTACTTTCCCACCAGGCCAGTTATAATATAGCTACAGTATGGCCCCCATTGACACTCTAGTATAGGTGTGCTAAGACAAACTAGTCATTGTGCCATAAGTGGAAGGTCATCGACCTCTACATTAAAGTCAGATAACACAATCCAAATGAATTAGCTGAATAATCTTCTATTTCAGTCTGATCCTACTTTAGTGATAGGACCGACTCTTCTATGAACAGAGGACACAGAGTGGGCTCAGATGTTAGTCCGATCTTTACCCTTAGCCTCTAACTTCTTGTGTCTTCCTATTTCCTCATAGAATGTAAGCTCTTGTGATCAGGTCCCTCACTCCTATTGTTTGATAAGTTAAATTCTTTGTTGCATTGTAAATTGTCAAATACTGTCTGTTCATTGCACCCTCTGATTTGTAAAGTGTTGCAGAATATGCCGATGCTATATAAATAAAGTTATTATTATTATTATTACTATTACCATGAATATATTCATACAAATCTTTTCCTTAGATTGAACAAGCACTCACTTTAGTGTGTTCTGCTGCCATACTGTACTTATTCGCTTGCTTCAAGCTTTAAGAACAATTGCTACCCTCTGTCCTAGTTTTGAATCAGATCAACATCTCCAAGGAGATTGTATGTTCTCCTCATGTTTGTATGGATTTCCTCCCACACTCCAAAGGCAAACTGATTTAGATTATGAGCCCTATATGGGCTCACAACTGACAATGTGTTTAAAGTGCTGCGGAATATGCTGGTGCTGTAAGGGAATTGCTAGGACAGCAATTCCCAGTAACTGTTTAAACCCTGGGATGGGGCACCAGAGAGAGTGAGCCCTAAGCTGAAGCCCCCCGCTTTCCCTTCCTATTGCCAGGCCCTATCCTAGGTAATAGGCGACAACCACGAGGACAATCCCTCCCTGAATATGTGAAACACAAAACGCAGACAAGACGAACAACAACAAAGGGAGGTCAGCTAGCCAGGGTTCGGTAACAGGAGAGCGAAGCAGTGCCAAATCGGAGTCAAGAGAATAGTCAATGAGAAAAGCCAAAGGTCAAGGATAATAGTATAAGCAAACAGGGACAGTAAGAGCAGGTTTGCGCACGGCAATAACAAGCACTGGTGTGAATGGGAACCAAGGCTAAATAGGGAGGAAGAACCCGCCCATGGAGTTCACAGAAAGGCAGCTGTCAATCACAGGGCAAGGCCAGATTAACCACTTAATGGACAGAGGCAACCTTGGCAGAAGACGGGTGTGGTGCAAATCCAATTAAGGACTAGAGCCGTGTTCACACAGTGCAACTAAAAACTTTAAGCAGATTCTCAAACTGCACACACCTCCTGCGCCGCAGCATGCGAGCAGAGGGTGGTGCAGTGACCCGAACAGGCAGAGATGTTACAGGTGCTATACGTAAGAAAAATAATCCCTTTAGAACCTCCTCTCCTGGAGCAACACAGATGAGACAGCCCTGTGCCAGGTAGAGATGCCTGAAGTGCCAATTTCGGCACAGGCGCCAAAGACTATTGACCCCTGCTCTAGTAATTTGCAAGATAATATCTTGACTTTCACATAAAAATAATGTTTCAATAAAAACATGCCAAACAGCATAAATATTCCTATAAAATCTTGGATGACAGTATATAAACAAGTAACATCCGCAGTGATCCATCCAAATTTCTTAACTTGTTCATCCAGAACATGTTTGGTGTCTTGAATATAACCTGGAATCGCAAAGATTAAAGGCTAAATGTAACCTACTGAATGTAAAATGCTATTCAAAGTCTTCCAAGAGCCAAGATCCGGAAGAAAAAATTCCGTAATTGCTACTATAACGCCATTTGTGAACCTATTGTGAAACCCTTATAAACACTAGCACGCTTCATACAGTTGTTTATAATCAAAACCTGATGTCTCAAGTACATTGTGGTGTTAAAGAAGAGTTAAAAGTGCTAAACATGCTTTATACATAATGTATCTGTAATCTTCAGACTGGCTCGAAATACTGTACAGATTTTTGGATTAACCTGCAGACTGCTCGTATGAAACAATCTGGCAATAATCAATCATTGCTCTGGTCCAGCAACAACAAGAGAGTCTACAACAATCTGCTCTTCTATCTGGAGTCGTCTAGATCTGCTCTAATTCTTGGGACTACTAAACACATATGGAAATTCTAAATTTACCCAAGCTGTGTGCTCCCATAGTACTATAGCAGTCTCTCCCACCTCCCCCTACCCCTCTCCACCGTGACTGACAGACTATTGTGTATACTGTACATGTATATACAACAGCCTGTCAGTCATCACAGTGAGGAGCGATGGGGAGGCAGAAGAGGCGAAAGGATCTTTCTCCTCATGAATATTCTTTCATTCATGTGCTGCTTGGAATAATAGTGGTACAGATCAGTTCGTGTAAGGCCACATTTTGTTTAAAACCTGCATTTTTGTATTGCAGATTTTGCTGACTGGGTGTTTTTTTTTTTTGTTTTTTTTTACTGAAGCCATGAGAGGGAGAAGTATAAGTGATTCTTTTTGTAATGAGTAGCCTCAGCCTTAAAAGGTTGTCTCATCAGGTCAACCCCTTTCTATATACATATACTGTAAAATATATATAAGGTTTTTTCTGTGCAGAAATTTTCCATGTCATATAAGCAAGGTTGCAGAAATCCTATTCGCATACATGGGATGAAGGCTGTCATGAATTGTGGTCTGAAATCTTTAAAGGGGCTCTATCAGCAAAATCATGCTGATAGAGCCCCACATATGTGTGAATAGCCTTTAAAAGGCTATTCAGGCACCGTAAATGTTATATTAAACTACCCCCCCGTTTTAAAATAAAACCCTAAAAAAGAATGTGATCTACTTACCGAACATGCACACTGGGCGGGCATTCAGGGTGTGTCTTCATATTCTTCCACGCCTCCTCTTCCTCCGATGTCCTCCGCTCCCATCCTCCTCCGGTGCTCGCGAGCGGACACTGATATAAAAAAATGACCTGGGCGCATGCGCAGTAGCACACGGCTTCTACTACGGCTACTGCGCATGCGCCCAGGTCATTTTTTTAAATCCATCCTTCATCCCATGTATGCGAATAGGATTTCTGCAACCTTGCTTATATGACATGGAAAATTTCTGCACAGAAAAAAACCTTTGAAAGGATCATATTCCTGTGATTTCCATGTAGAAAGCCGGCAGATTAGCTTGATGTGGATTAGTCCCATAGAATGTGCCTAATCCTTGTGCAGATCCAATGCACTACATGTTGTATATTCAACTGAAATGCAAAGCTTACACTTTTATTTTTGGCAGATGTGCAGTATGTAGTAAAATATGTGTCAGATTTACAATGTGGAAATCTGTTATGGGTGAACATACCTATCTTCTATAGAGTTCTTTGCTCCTGTATGATATACATAGATGGCCATATACTTACAGTATATGGTATGTAATACTATATGCCAACTGCAGAGACTGCTTCTTTAGCCAAAACTCCTAAATGGATTGTTCCTAATATAAATAGAGGCAATATGATTAGCCACTGTTTGGGTTAGGGCCTTAGGGGGTGATCACAGGATTTCTCTACTATAGGGATTTATTATTATTATTATTATTATTATTATTATTTATGTAGCACCATTAATTCCATGGTGCTTTACATTTGGGATTACATACAATTTGGGGGTTACATACAGTACAATACACAGAATATACAGGTAGATATAATACTAACAATTTCTGGTGTATTGCATTGGTATGGGATTCATAGTGAGTATATTTGCTCTCTATTATAGTGTATGGAAGGAAGTACAATACAACTGAGTGGGTCCGCTGGTATTGAAGGCCTAACTTGAAGGTCCAAAGGCAAAGTAACAATTGTAATGTGGTCTCCAACTCACCATGAACCATTTGAAATACTGTTGT
Source organism: Leptodactylus fuscus (assembly GCF_031893055.1). Taxonomy (NCBI): domain Eukaryota; kingdom Metazoa; phylum Chordata; class Amphibia; order Anura; family Leptodactylidae; genus Leptodactylus; species Leptodactylus fuscus. Next base: position 113,299,020 of record NC_134265.1, on the reverse strand, counting down.
CTTTTTAGGTGGTACATGGGCTTTTAGACACACTTTAGGCAACAGAGCGCGGTGACAACTACACCCCTGATCAGGGTCACAGGGTCATAGTCAGTGGATCCACCAATGTATTATAGGCATATTTATTTATATGCTAATAATACACAAAACATGGCTACGGGGTAAAACTGCCTTTAAACACCCCTGTATAGTGTATATAAGACCCGAGACTTTAAGAGCAGGACATCCTAGAAAAAACACAGATGACCCCAGAGAGATGGAATAAACTTGATGGAACTTAGTAATAATAAAGTATATTGCTAGGAGACAGGATATATTCAGCAAAACAGCAACGTTATTACATTTAATAATGGTATGGCACTATTGTGCTGAGGAGAATAATAAAGCTGTAATACAGTTACCCAAAAAAAAATGATTTTACTTGTTAAAGGGACAGGAAAAGCCTTTTATATTTCTGAAATATGAAACATCTGCAATGTAGCGTCTCACTCTCAATTCATTATTATAGTCCAAAAACTGTGTTTGCTGTAATTGAATTGTCCACATTCAGAGACTGAGACCTCTCCCGACTCCCGACCATGTCTCACTATGACAAGTGACAGCAAGCAGACATTCATCTAGGAAATCAACATTATTCTCATGTCAGTGTAGCAGTGGGAACTATGAAATGGTTTCTTGTTTAGTAACTTGCTAAATTAATGGAAGACAGAAGAGATCCAATTTCCTTTTATATATGGGAAATGACCACCGTATTTTGTGACTGACCATCATGGTTGCTTTGGTTGGTAATCATTGGATGTCACTGTGGTTGATACTTAGTGGATGGCCCTATGACTGGTACTCAATGACACAATGGCAAGCTCTCCCGATGGACATGGCGACATCGGCACTGAGTCTACCTCAACTCAACTCTGTTCCCTTATATAGGAACAATGAGGCAGATTTATTATTATGCCTTGGACACCAGTTTTCAGGCATACATAGCATAAAAAAAATATTTTTTTTGCATAGATCATAAATAAATATATATATATATATATATATATATATATATATATATATATATATATCTTTTCACTTCTGCACCAACTTCATCACTTTCCCTAAAAGGGGGCATGGCTAGGGAGTGAAAGGCAGGGCCATCAGACCAACAGAGTCATCATCATTTATGCCAGAAATGTGGCACAAATTATGCTGGAAATTTGCACCAGCTACCATAGATTTCCCTTGCAATAGAACAGCCAAGTAGAGGAGGTACCTCATTTATGAGGACGCATTCACTTTGTCATAAATGAGGCATGGTTCAACCCAAAGAATTTTTTATGGGTGGGATGAGTTCCTCATGAACTGGAAGTAAAATTATTATAATCTGGGTTCTCTTAAGATGCCAGGGTATAACAGGTTAGGGTGGAAAAATAGATAGTTATTCTCACCTTCCCTCACCTCCTCTGGGCATCCTTATGGCATCTGGAGCTTCCTTTGGGTCCTATTCTGGACATTTCCAACCTGTGATTGTGTCTCAGTGGGGCACGTAGTTGTTGCCCAGGAAGTCAGAAAGGGAGCAGGAGAAGCTGGGATGATGCAAAGAAGAGATGAGGGACAGTTAGTATAACTGTATAAAGAGACCCCAGAGTATAAAAATGTCACATTTGGTTTGTGGGTGACAAACCCAATAATTTTAGTTTAATCTGGTTTGATCCAAACTAGTTCTTTGTAGCTGTTATTAATAATGGGCAGAGTGGTTATCAGTGTTATGGGGGCATTGCCACTTAATACTAGACATACTGTGGCTATAAAGGGCTTGTCTGGGATAAATTGATGTTACTAATCTAAGCTAACCACCCCACTAACCACTATGATGGAGTAGAGGATATTAAGATAGTTAGGGATGGCTAGTAGTGGGCGGGCTAGCTAGGGAAACAAGCAGGGGTTGCAAGTGAGAAAGGGAGGATGAGGGAGTGAAAAAATGTGGGGGAGGGAGGTAGGTGGTGTGAGTCAGCTCTATGTGCAGCCCAAGGCATCATGACATTTGTAGGAAAACACAGAACAAGAAGATGCCCATGTACACAAATGCAGAAGATGCCAGGAGTTCACATAGAAACCCAGAAATCACTCAAAACACTGCTAAAGGTATTTGGGTGCATTTTACAGACTTAGATACAATTGCTTATAAATAAAGGTTATATGGTTATAGATGGTTTTCACTTTGATTTATGGAATTTAAAAGAATATCAAAGGTCTTTGTGAAAATTTTTCGAATGCTTTTTCCCAATTTTCTGCGAGTATACATTTTTGAATAGCAGCATTTCACTAGACACCTATTCAGTGTTCAGGGCATATTTTCAACCATCATTTTAATTATTTAAAAAGCCCAAATCAGACAATATTTGGTCATTTCTTTTGCATTTCCATATTCTTACCAGCTGGAAACAATACTAAATCTGCTGCTATCCTTCCATTCCCATTAGCCATGAAGAGCAGTGCAGAATTTTCACGTGTGCCAAGTTAAGGAGCACTTCCAATACACTTACCATGATGCAAGTGCCTCTGATATCAGTTCAAGGGTTTTTTGACTTGTATAAATTAAAAAGAATATCATGGAAATTCATTTATGTAGGTCACTGCTACAAGATTTATATAAAGAAACTTAAAAGTATCTCATAACTTTGTCAGTCCACAGCAAAAACAATGCACATAGAAAAAATGTTCTGTTATATTCAGGGTTAGTGCACATTTGGTAATTCGTTCGGGGAGTGCACATGGGGACCCCCCCGATTGGAATACCAAATGCATTGGCAAGCGGTATGCAGTGAAAACACATGGATCCCCATAGACTATAATGAGGACATGTACTTTCTGCGCAGTGTCCTCACAGAACATGTGGACAGAAAAGTAGATTGCACGGGCAGTGCACGGAAAGCACGCGGACCCCATTATAGTCTATGGGGTCTGTGTGCTTTCACTGCACACCGCTTGCCAATGCGTTTGGTATTCCGTTCGGTGGGGTCCCCATGCGAACTCCCCAAATGGAATACCAAACGCAGATGTGAACCAGGCATCACACATCTATTCCACAATACCTAATTTTTTTCATGTATGGAAAGGGATATAAAATATTTTGTATACTTTATTTTGGAATTTTATATATTTTTGTTAGAAAATAGGATCTAAAGTGTCCTCTTAGTGCAACTGAGGATGTTAACATTTAATAAGTCCCATCTTCCTTACCCCAACTGGTTGGGTGTGCCACCAATAAGGCCTATATCATATGTGATCAGGTGACAGGCAGAATGCTGGAGTCCTGCTATATCAGCCACAGGTTTCTGACCTATGTGTGGTCCAGGTCAGGTCTGGAGTTAGCTTCAGCCCACGTGTGGGTCAAAGGCTCATTACTGGCCCATAAAAAGATGAAAAGCATGAACTTCAGGGCAGATACAAAGAAAAGAGGCACCTGGGTGTCTCCTTATACTCTGAGTCTGGTGAGAATGTATCATGCTAATTTGTTTGTTCACCTGGCTTGTAGTTAGCCACACATATAGTTAGTTTATTGTTGCTGTTTAGTTAAGAGCTCGGATGAGCAGAACTTTGTTTCACATTCCTTTTTTTTGCCTGAAGTTAAAGGGGTTCTATCATTGGGAAAAGTCATTTTTAACTAATCACATCCTTGCATAGCCTTAAAAAATGCTATTTCACACCTACCTTATGTATGTAAATTGCCTCAGTGGTTTTTGAATAAGTCCGTTTTTATTCATATTCTATTTAGCTTCCACCCAGCACAGGAAGTTCCCAGCAGCACTCCTCTATGCTATTCTCTTCTATCCGTGTGTGCAAACAGGAAGCTGAGTCATCGGGCCATACGGTGGCTCAGTGGTTAGCACTGCAGCCTTGCAGCGCTGGAGTCCTGGTGTTCAAATCCCACCAAGGACATAAAACCATCTGCAAGGAGTTTGTATGTTCTCCCCGTGTTTGCATGGATTTCCATCCCATATTCCAAAAAAGACATACTGATAGGAAAAAATGTACATTGTGAGCTCTATGTGGGTCTCACAATCTACATAAAAAAAACAAGGAAGCTGAGTCATCAGCAGCAGCAGCCTGTGCTGTACACATACATAGGAGAGAATAGCAGAGAGGGTGCATGATGAGACTTCCAGGGTGCACCAAGAGGCTAATTAGCAAATGAATAAAAACTGTTTCATGTAAAAACCACTGAGGCAATTTATATATAAAGGGTACGTGTAGAATAGCCTTTCTAAAGGCTATGCAATTATGCATTTAGTTAATAATGACTTTTCCCAATGATAGAGCCCCTTTAAGGCTGTATTTTATGTTGCTCATTTTGTGCCTGAAGTCAAGGTTTATTTATTTTCCATTTTTATTCTAAATAAACCTGTTTGCTGCCTATTTTGTGTCCCTGTCTTTGTCTGATTTTGTCCACACCATTGCTGCTACTGAACTACCTCCCCCACACATGGTTTAGTATAGTGAAGTATAGCTCTATAGTCCCATCATCAGTATCCAGTGCAAGGTATAGCGGTAAACTATGCTGCTTATGCAAAATATTAAAGCTACCAGCAGAAGGATTATACAGAAGGGGCTAAACAGAATCAGGTTGACAACTTAATGAGGACCAGGAAGGCCAAATGCAATTGTACGAAAACTTTTGCCAATGTGAAAAACATCCCTCATCAAAAACGTTCTCGAAAATGTACTAATCTGCTTCATATTGTTTGAATGGAAGTTATAAAATGTAATTTCCCTCATTTAGTATTTTACAGACACAAACTAAGCTTGTAATATTCTCCAGGTGCTGTATTAACAATGTCTCAGAATGATGTGTTGTTGTGCGTTATTGAGGTGACTAGAGTAACATACCTTCATTGCGCAAAATGAAATCCAGTCTCCAGATGCAAAATGTAAAAAAGCCATTAAATAACGTTCTTTTGCTATGAGGTTAGGAAGATAGAAGTTGCAGTCTCCTTGATGTTTACCATTATTTTCTCAAAGAAAAAGCCTCAACCTACGGTACCTTATTAGACAACAACAGTACCTGAAAGTACTTAAGAATTGATGGCTTTTGTGCACAAGAACAAATATCTCGTCTCCAGACAGTATTGTATTGCATTATAAATTAGAGAAGCCTCTCGACCTCATTTGTGATGATTCCCTATTTGACATCAATGAAAGCTTGTCTGGGAAGGAAGGTTGTAAAGCTCTAGTTCCCCACAACGGCCAGGAGTAAAATGAAGAACTAGGCTCAAACTGATAGAAGCCAAAGCCAGAAGTGGATCAAACAGGAAGAAGAAGTAAAAGCCCTTCCTTTATGTCTCCCATTCCTTTTGAATCCACTACCTATAAGTCATTGGTAAGACAATATAGAAGATTTAAGCTATACTACGAATATTCCCACTATGCATAAGTTTTAGGATCTTGATATTAAAGCGTAACTGTCATTCCATTTTATTTTTACTATTGTGTAGGAAAGTGTATAGGAACATTTTTCTAATAAACTTTATTAACCTATTTCACATCTTTTCATTAGAAAACACACTGTAAAGTTTCCCCTTAGCAATGCTCAGAGCTTTTCACACTGTGTATGGCCCAGATTTACTAATAGTTAGACAGTGGAAACCTAGACCGAGAGTATAAAAATATGGTAGAAGGGATAATGCTGGATGATAAAAACTGGCATAATTTTAGATTTTCTAGTATAGGTTTACCACCATTGTGGCATATTTAATCCATACACCACACAACTGTATACAGTATAATGCTCTCCACAATGGCCCTACACAGTATAATATTCTCCCTAGGGTCCCATCCTCCACAGACAGTATAAAATGCTCCAAAAAGCCTTGAGCGGCTAGGAGAACTTCTTAAAATATGTTTCGACAAATACTCGTGTGGTTCTGCCCTCCAGTTCGTTTCAGTGTTATTATTGTACTCAGAACAAAATAAGTGGAGTCCTAAGGGGGTGAGCAAAAATTACAAACAGTTATTCTCACCTTGCCTGGCCTCTCCTGGGCATCCTCATGTCTTCAGCTTCTCCTTAGTTCTAAAGTTGTTGGGGTTTTTTTGTAGATTGTGAGCCCCACATAAGGCTCACAATGTACATTTTTTTCCCCTATCAGTATTTCCTTTTTTATGGAATATGGGATGGAAATCCATGCAAACACGGGGAGAACATACAAACTCCTTGCATATTTTTTTTTTGCCCTTGGCGGGATTTGAACACCAGGACTCCAGGGCTGCAGTGCTAACCACTGAGCCACTGTGTGGCCCCTCTTTAGTTCTAAAGTTGACACCAGTGTGCCCCATGTGACCACTCAGGCCCAATCCCAGGCTTCATTAGCGACTCCCTTGACCCCTGGCCAGAAGATGACGCCGAGAACCGCTGGATGCCCAGGAGAGATAAGAATAAATGTTTGTAATTTTTACTTATCTCCCCTGGGCAGGCTTCTGCTGGGCCCCTTTTTGTTAGCAATGTTCCAAGGCCCCATGGAGGCTAGCCTGACGCTGATTGTAGGCCATGCTCCTCTGTCCACCTTCCATAAGCATTTACAGCTGCAATATACGAGAAGAGCATTAGAGCATTGCTAAGGAGAAACTTTAAAATCTCTTTTCTATTATAAAGAAGTGAAATAAGTATATTAGAAAAATGTTCTTAATACAACCCCAACATAATAATAAAAATAAAATAAAACAGCCATTACCCTTTAAGTATCTGTGTTTTGGACTTACAATCAGTATCTGACTTTGCTGGGTCCTTTCTATTCTTTCAAGATGTCAGAATTCATTCTGCCAAGGATTGACTGTAGTATGTGATAAGCCATAAATGATTGGTTTGCTATCCACCCTTACAAATACAGTTTTACTGGATTATGGTACAAATTTGATATCTGTAAAATATTTCATTTGATGTTTACTAAAAGAACATGTACAAAATGCAACATATTTAGCATCCTCATTATTACACCGCATTCCAAATTGTTAGGAAAATGAGAATAAATCCCATTTTTTTGCACAAACCTCTAAAGGATAACATTATTTTTTCACAACTTAAAAATTCAGAATACACTGTTTCAATTTTTTTATGCACAACAGAGTTAATAAACATTTTATAGGTCGTAAAGAACTGAAAATGGTCATTTCTTGAATTTGCAGTATTAAGAGGTCACATTTACTGAAATCAAAGGCTATGCCCATCAAAAATATCCTAACAGGCCAAGTTCCATGTACATGTAGCAAAAGTGTGTGAAGGCAGCACTCAGGCAATGAGTTAATTCACAGGTGCAGGTTCTGTGTGGGGTTGACGCTGACCACCTTCCCACCAGAAGCTGGTGCAACTTCAATAGCGTCCTTTACTGACCCTGCGGCATTGTTTTTATTTGGCTCACCTGCCTGACTCAGCTTGTGTTTGGACCATATCATACCGTGTTTCACCGATAGTAGGACACCCCCTGAAAGTAAGGCATGTTTGTTTGTTTTTTTTGTTGAATTGCCTAATATAAGGCACCCCCCAAAAAAATAAGGCATGATTAAAAACCATTGCGGCTTCTGTTCCAGAATGTCAGAATAGCCTCCGAGAGATGCAGGTTTAATGTGAACTGCCTCCCACCCTCATAGATCTTTTGCTTGAGGATAAGCCAAAGGTTCTCAATAGGGTTGAGATCAGGGAAAGATTGAGGCCACACCATGAGTTTCTCTTCTTTTATGATGATAGCAGCCAATGACCCAGAAGTATTCTTTGCTGCACGAGATGGCTTCAATGTTCTCATGAAGGAGACAGAACTTTAGAAGCTTCAGGTTCAGAATTTACTCCTCCAGCCTAAAACTTGGCAGGAAAAACGATGATGTCATCAACATATATCAACAGTCATTCTTGATATGATTCTCCCAAACACAATTCTATCAACCTGGAATGTAGAAGAAACATCATTCAGTCCAATAGTGTTCACAGGAATCAATAAAATCCCATCTACATGATAAAAGCAATCTTTACCCAAGCCTTTTTGATTACAGGCAAGTGCCAGACAGAAGTGCAGTCTGATGGGATAAATCCCCATAATTGTCCTCCAATACTGCCAATATCTGTTGGACTATAGTTCTCCACACAGCAGGATGCAGCATCACCGTGTTCCTTGGTTCTCCCTCTAACATGCTCAACATGAATTCAGCCCCAAGGTGTGGGGGCCACGTTATATAACCAGACGTAGTGTTCAACATCTCTTGCCAGTCTTCTAGGATCATGACAGTTCCGTCGTACTTTGGAAGATGACTCAGTAAAGCTCCTATGGTGGACAACATGGCATCAGAACCTGGTGTTCCATCTTTTGGCAGTTTCCACCAGTGCCGGGTTAAACAGTGGTTTACATTGAGTGTGCATATTGCAAACTAAATATGTTCTTTATATTGGTTATCTTGGTATATCAGAGAAGACAGTAAGTGTTTTAGTATAAAAAGGGGGCACAGCTTCCCATGGCTTATCTGAAAGTGGGCATTACCTAATTTGCAACTACGTGCATGTGTGACACATGCACCAGAATTTTTGAGCATTTTTCTTAAGACAACTATTTGGAGGTACAGTACAGACCGAAAGTTTGGACACACCTTCTCATTCAAAGAGTTTTCTGTATTTTCATGACTACGAATATTGTAGATTCACACTGAAGGCATCAAAACTATAAATAAACACATGTGGAATTATATACTTAACAAAAAAGTGTGAAACAACTGAAAACATGTCTTATATTTTAGGTTTTTCAAAGTAGCCACCTTTTGCTTTGATTCTTGTTTTGCACACTCTTGGCATTCTCTTGATGAGCTTCCAGAGGTAGTCACCGGAAATGGTTTTCACTTCACAGGTGTGCCCTGTCAGGTTTAATAAGTGGGATTTCTTGCCATATAAATGGGGTTGGGAACCATCAGTTGTATTATGCAGAAGTCAGGTGGATACACAGCTGATAGTCCTACTGAATAGACTATTAGAATTTGTATTATGGCAAGAAAAAAGCAGCTAAGTAAAGAAAAACGAGTGGACATCATTACTTTAAGAAATGAAGGTCACTCAGTCTGAAAAATTGTGAAAACTTTGAAAGTGTCTCCAAGTGTAGTTGCAAAAACCATCAAGCGCTACAAAGAAACTGGCTCACATGAGGACCGCCCCAGGGAAGGAAGACCAAGAGTCACCTCTGCTGCGGAAGATAAGTTCATCCGAGTCACCAGCCTCAGAAATCACAGGTTAGCAGCTCAGATTAGAGACCAGGTCAATACCACACAGAGTTCTAGCAACAGACACATCTCTACAACAACTGTTAAGAGGAGACTTTGTGCAGCAGGCCTTCATGGTAAAATAGCTGCTAGAAAACCACTGCTAAGGGCAGGCAACAAGCAGAAGAGACTTGTTTGGGCTAAAGAAGAAAGTAGTTCATGAAGTACTTTTCTCTCAGCATGATGCATGTGGACACCGTGCGGAAAATACACGGACCCCATTATAGTCTACGAGTTCCATGTTCTTTCATAAACTCATCACTTGTCAATGCGTTCAGTATTTCATTCAGGGGGACCCCAAGCGGACTCCCCGAATGGAATACCGAATGCTGATGTGAACCAGGCCTTATTATATGCGAGTTGATACCTAGTCTTTTCCAAATTCCTAGTTATATGTGCTGGTCCAAAATACATAATTGCAGCTAGAAACATCACAAGTTAATTAGAACTCTGTATTCAAGAGTCTGCCTTTTTCAGTATTAATCTAAGAATAATGAAAACATAATTTCAAAATTATAGGTGTACGGTAAATTTGATTCCCAGATACACAATGTTTGCATGCTAAATTTTCAAAAGCCTCAGGATTAAAATAATTAAGTTCTCTTGTTTTAGTCATCACATTGACAAATAATAATTGCTCATTTATAATTATAGTGTTCTAAATCTGACAGAAATAAGATCACACTGTGCTGACACAGTTTCCTACACTAGTCGTCTACTGTATCTTTTCTTCACAATGTGCTTTTCCTACATAATCTTTACTGACTTACTGTTACAGTATCAGATCATCTGGTACTGAGTGGGCGAATGTAAAGCTGAAATGGGTGGCCACATCTTTCCAAAAATACATTACAGATCTGGTCACGACTCAAGACATACTCAAAATAGCATTGCTACACTGGCAGAAAAAGAGATTGAGAATAGTACAGCAAAACAGTTTATAATATTCAATATTATTATGTGGAAGACATTCAATGAGAAAATATAAGATGTATGATAGATCGAAGACAGACAGACAGATAGATAGATAAAAGATAGATAGATAGATAGATAGATAGATAGATAGATAGATAGATAGATAGGAATTGGACATCAATAGAAAAAAAAAGTTGTGATGCTCAAAACCACACAGGAACGACCTCCAAGTAAACAATATATATGAGCAGGAATCCTGGCTACATGGAGAAATATCCCCTGACTGCCACACAGGGTAATATAGACATTTGCAAAAGAAAAGATTACTCCAGCATGCCAACGGATAAAATAAAAATTAACTTTTACTAGATACGACTAAAAACATTTACATGAACTTGGAATCAGACATCTCTGGATCCATGTTCTTGTAAATGTTTTTAATCGCATTTAGTAAAAGTTAATTTTTATTTTATCCGTTGGCATGCCGGAGTAATCTCTTTTGCAAAGGAATTGGACATGTCCTGGGTTTTGCAGCCCGGACTGTCGGCCCGAATACCACGCTGAACTTGTATGTGGTCGCCTACAAGCGGCCTGACTAGTGAATTATTACACTAAAACTCTACTCATTTTAGGCTTCGGAGTTCATTGGGCGGTTCTACTGAGTGATTTACGGCTATCTTTGCGTATACCCTTATACAGGGAATGTTGTTAAGTATTTAACAAGGCAGCCCACTGGACTCCTGAGCCCAAATTTAGCAAAATTTAAATGTCATAATTTTATGTTGTGCCCTTCTCTCATCATGCCTTTATGTCAATGGTCTGATATCATGGACCATCAGCTGTTTTCTTTCATGCTTACTCTATGTTGACACCTGCGTTTGGATTTCCCTTCTTTGGGTCCACATGGGGAGCCGAAAAACGGAAACCCAATCCGCTTAAAAAGGGGTTTCCCATGGAAAGCCAAAGACCCCATAGACCAGTGACAGAGACCGAGTGCCCAAACTGCAACCTAAAGCCCACTAAATTATTGTAAAGTGCCAACATATCAATTTAACCTTAATACTGTGCAGATCCACAAGTGCGAGCAAATACAGACCAGCAAAAAACAGTCGTGTGAATTGAGCTTTACAGAGCTTTCAATTATAGAAACAATTTTGTGCTGTATTTGGTATTATTTTGAACAATTAATGTTCACTATTTACATCACACAGATGTGTTTTATAGTGACTATTCAATGTTATTATAACCTATAATAATATCACACGTTACTGTGAGATATAAATAGTGAAGGGCCCCCACTCAGTACAATCTGCTTCATAGTAGACCACACAGTGCAATCTGCTCCACAGTAGACACCACACAATACAATCTGCTCCACAGTGGCCTCCACACAGTACAATTTGCTCCACAGTGGCCTCCACACAGTATGATCTGTGCCACAGATGGGTGCCCACAGATAGGGCTCTGAGTGCCATCTCTGGTACCTGTGTCATAGGTTCGCCATAACGGCCATAGACTACAATAGGGTCCATCCTAGTTTCCGTCCGATTCCCGCCTGAAAAATGCAGAGAGAAAAATCTTGCTTCCAGTTCTTTTCTCTCAGTATTTTTCTAGCAGATTCGGGGAGGAATCCCCAAACAGAAATCAAGGAGATTAAGGGGGCTACCAGAGTGAACAGCTGGAGGGCTGGGAATTGAGCATGTTAGAATTGGGGTTTAAAATATTATCATTTCATAAATAACAGTTTTTCATTATAAGAACATGTATTTAATTTGAGGTATTTCATAATTAATCAAAAGAAAATATATTTTCGTCTATTATGTTTTTGCGTTTTAAGTATCTGGATATTGGTATTGATTTCCTAAATCCTAAATAACATTTCTGAGAAGTAGAAATAGTCACAGTTTTGCCAGACTGAATGATTCAGATGAAGAAAAGGCGTGCTTTCATTTTTATTTTATTTTGCCCATCGTTTGACATCTGTAGTCAATGTAATCAGTAGTTTGGCTAAGTTTATGAAGCCATTACACATATTGACTTCAAACAGTCTGGCATTGAGGTCTGCATCTGCCACTTTGATCCAATTGCTGCCTTTTCACATCCATTTATGTTTTTCCCTTAAGATAATTTGGATGGGAGCTGCGTATACATGCCAACTTTTGTACATTAGGAGCTTTTAGAGAGAAGAGTAAATTATAACAAACACATTGGGGGTGTATCCATCACATGGTGTCCTCTGTTTTAAATAAAACATCAAACTGTGCTCAAGAAAATTGAGCATTTTTTTTTTCTGCTTAAAATGTTCAAATGAATCCTCCCGTAGAGCAAGAAACATGGACAGCATAAATCTTCCATTCAGGCTGAAAAGTAAAATAAGATGGAAATATCCATATTCCTGTTCTTCTTCTCTTATATGATCAAATGCCGGCCGCTCCACATAATTTAATATAAAAGTTGTATGTTATGATTGAATTAGTCATTCTTCACTGCACTACTATAGCTGATAACACTAGGTTCAGTCAAGGAAAATCTACCCACCAGCTGTTCCTTGGAAAACAGATTTATCCTCAATCTTTGGCTCAAAGTAGTAAACAAGCCTATGAAATTCACAGTAAAATTGTTTTCCAGGAACTTTCAATATTTCAGATCACAGTATAGTCATCTTTATCTATGGCACAATAACATAGGAACATATTAACACAATGATGGTGGTGGTCCATTAATAGAGGGACACCTATGGTCTTTGACAGATGCCAACTATAATGGGGTCCATCAGGTCTTTATTTTATAGAACAAGACAGAAAGGCCGCATACTGTACTCATTTGTATGCCATTTTTTACAGCATCTGCAAGGCAGGTTTCTGACCAAGCCTCCAATGTAGATATGACTACAGCCTATATATGGTGTCAGGGCTGGCCTTAGGTTATACGGCATGCTGTGTGGAAACTACTAGAGATAAGCGAACACTGTTCGGATCAGCCGTTCCGAACAGCACGCTCCCATAGAAATGAATGGAAGCACCTGGCACGGCAACCGGCCGTCGGCAAAGTGTATGTGCCAAGTGCTTCCATTCATTTCTATGGGAGCGTGATGTTCGGAACGGCTGATCCGAACAGTGTTCGCTCATCTCTAGAAACTACATATGATCCATTGTAAGAAAAACAAGTACTATGAAGTAGTATCACGTCCACATCAGAACTAAGCTGATAACAAAAATAAGGTACCACAATCAATCGCAGTAAAAAAAAAATTGTACTGTCCATTGCCATGTCCACATTGTGCCTCCTGGTTCAAAGAATTTCAACACTGATATAATGAAATGGAAATGGAGAAATGTTGGCATTAGCAATATATAGTGCCAAAAATAAATTCTATAATCTATGATCTATGGATCTCACTGTGTGTATGTTGATCAAAAAGTGCCTATATATTCATCAATCAATAAGACCCAAAGTGAACAAGCAATAGATACCACAACTGTATAATGCTTATCTTTTCCATAATTGCATACTTATCCTATACTTTACACATTCATTCTTTGTGCACAGAGTTACATAGTAGATGAGGTTGGATGAAGACAAGTCCAACCTATAACCCTAAAGTCCCCTACAGTGTTGATCCAGAGGAAGGCAAAAACCCCATGAGGCTCGTGCCAATTGCCCATTTCAGGGGGAAAAATTCCTTCCTGACTCCCTATGTTGAGTCCTGTTGTCTGTTAGTTGTCCTCCAGGCTCTCAAAAACCATGATGTAAACCATGCACTCTTGGGTATCAGTTTAATAGAGGAAATGTAAATGGCAGACACACATTGTTAGCACTTTAGCTGCACAGGGAGTTTGGGATCCCAAATGATCATGTCATATATAACAGGAATTGCCTTAATATCATTGCTTTTGTCTGGTCTCAAACTATTTTACTTAAAGTATTTTGTATAAACTTAGAAAAAGTCTCACGGCGAACCAATGTCAGCTTAAATAAAGCATGACTATTGTACTGAGATTCGACATGCCTACAGTGAGTCAGAACATCAGAAAGAAGAACTTTTTCATCATAAATCACAAAACACTTGACTGAGGGGCCGTCTACCTTTCTAAAGACAGTGATTTCCTATAACGCGAGCAGCTTTGTTTTAATTGCTTATTAAAGGCTATGCTTCAGAGAACATTTTTTGTTATGCCACGGCTCTATTTTCCTCTTTTTTAAAGGGCATGTTTCCATTTCCTCAGAGCTCAAATGGCAAGCTAATAGAATGCAGCATTTTTTCCAGCGTATAAAGTAACTACCATGTTGTGCTCATTCTATTGAAAAATTCTATTGATCTGCTATGTGAACTCTAAAGAACTTGAAACATACAGTTCAGATGTAGCCGCATCATTGTGATAGTTTATCCTGTCTGAGTTTAAAATAAAAATGTAGCACATTCTCCAAAGAATTGCATGGCAGGGATGGTGCAGAATTTTACAGAACAATCCGATGTACCTTTAAGTATGAGAATATATCTGCTTCTCTCTGTACTGTGGTGGTAGGGATTTTTATTTTATTATTTTGGCTTCAACTGTGTGTTTGGAGAGGTTTTATAATGATCATTATATAGTGTTTCAAAATCACAGCAATGTTCTTAAGCCTGAAATTGCTCCTTTCATTTGAAAGCCGAATGCATAAGTCACGTGCGAGGAAGGTTCCAGGGGCTTATAATTGACGTCATGACTTATGCTTTATGATATGAAGAGAAACTGTTCCGTATAGATCGCCATCAATAGTAGTTGTTTTTGATTTATTTCTAAAGAGTAGATATTTATGGAAATATAGTATGAAAATCTGGATAAAAGCAAATTGAGAACTTCCCAGTTGTAATGCAGCTCTCTTGCACTAAGAAAAACTATCCATTATTGGACAGGGGACAGCATGATATTTGGTTCATACTTTAATTCTTAATATAGAGGTAGGGACAGCCAAGCACGTGTTCATACCACATACAAAGAACTGGTATGGAACCATTTTTACTTTATGGAGAAAAGTATTGGGACACCCAGGGGCGTAACTTGAAGGGGTGCAGAGGGTGCATTCGCAGTGGGGCCCAGGAACCTTAGGGAGTCTATAAGCACTGGCATCAGTATTGAGATTACAGCTTCCATCTGGCCCATAAACCAAGGAGACCCACAGATTACCCCAACCACACTAAGGTTGATTAAACTCCTCAGCTCCCGTAACCGTCACTTTCAAGAGTTTGCTCTAGGGATGACATGGGGGCCTCGCACAAAAGATTGCAGCAGGGCCCACAAGACTTTAGTTACACTACTGGAGACACCTACACATTACACCTACAGGAGCTTTTATGACATCACATTCTAAAACTATAGGCATTCATATGGCGTTGGTCCCTACTTTGCAGTTAAAACAGCTTCCACCCTTCTCTGAAGGATTTCTCCAAGACTGTGGAGTGTGTCTCTGGATATTTTAATCTATTCATCCAGAAGAGCATTTGTGAGGTCAGGCACTGACGTTGGATGAGAGGACTTGGCCTGCAATCTCTGTTTTAGATCATTCCAAGGGTGTTCAATGGGGTTGTGGTCAGGACTCGGCCTGGGCCAGTCAAGTTCTACTACACCAAATTCAACCTTTTGTAGACCTTACTTTGTATACTGGGGTACAGTCAAGCTGGAGCAGAATATTGCTTTCCCCAACTGTTGTCACAAAGTTAGAAACATACAATTGACCAAAATGTCTTGGTATCCTGAAACAATAAGATTTACTTTCTTGGGGACTAAGAGGCCTAGGTCAACCCCTGAAAAATGACGACATAGCATTATCCTTCTTCCACCAAACGGTGCAGGTGCCACAGTGCAGTGAAGTAGATAATATTCTTCATATCATATTTGATGACATTTGACCTTAAGTTATTTTAAACTATTAATGTAGTAATATGTTATACTATTACAGTACTACCTGACACCTGATACTTGTATACTTGTATACTGGTACTCCTACCGATCATCTGTTCTCTGCAACTGATACACAAAGAATGGAGCCATAAGCAGACGGCCATGAAAATATTGGCTGAGTCTTTGACGCTTAGTAAATGGAAGTTGACTTGTAATATTTAATGTGGCCAGTACACACAGAGCTGTCTGCTTCCTGCTGCATTCTCTGTGCATCATCTGCTCAGAAGAACTGATCAATGGGAGACATTTAGCAGAACCAAGTATTTATATATTTCCAGGAGAGTCTGGAGGAATAGCTGTTTGCTGATCCAACATCTGATAGTTGAAGGTGTATGAGCACCTTTATTGATCCTTATGGAAGACATACTATCCAATGAAAATAAGTTTGCTCCTAAAATAAGTTAATTATAACATAAAGTGTTCTAATATTGCTGTTCTGCCAGAAATATATGACATCATACACCAAAATCGATCAGTTCTACTGCATTTAAGAAACTTAATGCACATCCCAGAAGAAATATGAGAAATGTAAAGTATAAAATATAAGTATGTTTGAAGCATTGAAGGTGGGAGGTGTTGTGAGTCATCTAATGGAGATTATGATAATGTAAGATTGCATCCTTACTATATATGTCATTGACAGAACTGGGAGCACCGAAGAGATTTTAAACAGTAAGTTATGTAGAAAATAATGTAGGGAAGAACTTGTAAATGGGAATCAGACAGAACCAAAAACAAAATAATGTTCAAGAAAAGAGTAAAGACAACACAACGTAATATTCATCTTCTAATCTACTTGGAAATTCATTTGCTGTTGAAATGTTGGTCTGAAGTCCAAAACTGAGCATACACTTTAGAGAACTGTGGGGGTTAAGAGCGTTTCACAGTTGTCCGACTCCTCAATACACATATGCAGAGCAGAGCATGTAAACTAAACTGGGCGAGGATTACCCAGAAGAAAAGGTTTGAGCAGTTGATATCCAACTTTCTAAGCCTTATCTCCGAGACGGTCATCCAGTCCTGCTAAAATAGCATGCTTCCGTCAACTTCTGAGCAGGTCATAAACAGTGGATCAATCTTGACCAAATATACTAAATTTAACATAATCAGCAGATGATCGAATGTGCCAGAAGCTAATTCCTCTTTCCACAGTTAAATCACCTTAACAACTCTGCTAGGTTGAGCCAAGCATTCATGTTTATCAGTAAAGATTGAACTGAATATGGAAGAAACTACCAATGCATCAGACATCACAGCTGCTATAGGGCCCAAAAACTAAGGGGGCCCATTTCCACTGAGATCTAGGTTGCAAATAGTGATAATGATGGAGATTGGAAGGGGGTGTGGAAAACTGAATATGTATACGTTATTGTACTGGGACATCATAAGGATTAAGTCGTTAGAATTGCTTTCTTGAAATTGCAGATTGTGTGTACAATATTCCTGAGCCATCATGTCACAGAGGCCATTATCCCTGCACTGGGACATCACTGTCTTTATTATCCCTGCACTGGGACATCACTGTCTTTATTATCCCTGTACTGGGACATCACTGTCTTTATTATCCCTGCACTGGGACATCACTGTCTTTATTATCCCTGCACTGGGACATCACTGTCTTTATTATCCCTGCACTGGGACATCACTGTCTTTATTATCCCTGCACTGGGACATCACTGTCTTTATTATCCCTGTACTGGGACATCACTGTCTTTATTATCCCTGTACTGGGACATCACTGTCTTTATTATCCCTGCACTGGGACATCACTGTCTTTATTATCCCTGCACTGGGACATCACTGTCTTTATTATCCCTGCACTGGGACATCACTGTATTTATAATCCCTGCACTGGGACATCACTATGTTTGTTATCCCTGAACTTGATATCACCGTGTTAATTCTCTCTGAACTTGACATCATCGTGTGCATTACCTTGGTCTTGTGACATCACTGTTGAATTATCTGTACTGTAAAATCACTGTGTGCATTATACTGTGTATAAAGAAGGCAAAAACAATAATATCTTTTCAAATTTGGAACTGATCAGAGTAGGGCCCCATTAAAAAATTTTGCTATGGTTAATTTTTTGCTCCTGGTCTGATAGATGATGATGTAGAATAATAAATGTTGTATTTCAAATTCTCCTATTTACTGTATATGTATCATCTTCTGGCTATAATGTCTGTTAAGTGAATACAAACCCCAGCTTTATAGGCTATAGGGATCTCAGCATGACTATCGAAGTATCTTACAGACCTGAAGAGGGTAAAACAACAGAGTAGACTCTACACAATAGCATTCTGTTGCTAGCTGATAAAAAAAAAAAACTGTTCTTTGTAGTGTATCTGTACCTTCCTGCCACCAATAAAGGAAGGAATAGCAGCGCTGAAGCCAAGAGGCATAAGGCAAGTCCAGCTAATACAAATGGAACATTCATGTGCAAGTGGTTTTTTGGTGGGCGGCAGGGTAAATAAAAAAAAAGGGAACGTGAAATTTGTTGCACAATATGATAAATATGTGATTTCACAGACAATTACCAATGTAATAATGAAGCTATGAGATAGGCTGCTGTTATCTGATCTTGCTGGTGTAAACCGGAAATTATCCCTAGATCAATTAAAACAGTAATGTTTGATGCTCAGCGTAGGACAAACTACTCCCAAGAGCAATATATTTCTATAGTGATACAATTGAATATCTCCAGACTTGATGATGTAATAGCAGGTGCAGTCCCATTGCATCTCTGAACTAGTTATAATGTGAAAGGTGATAGGTTTCTCTAAACGTAAGGGCAGGTAGAGTACAGAATAGAAAACTTAACCTTTATTAGAACAAAAATAAATAGGAAACTTTCTCTGTCCAAGCAAAGCGAAAAAGAAAAAACTAAAAAGCTGCCTATTATAAACCTTGAGGTTCATCTGTTGCTACTTTAAAGATGCCCCAGACACCAGATATGTACCATAAACCAGAGATTTTTGGTCCCACACACACGTTTAATATGTAAGGTATGAAGGAATAGCCACATCTTGCGTTTTGAAAACCTATTTTTTTTCTATTTTTCTTTAAAAGTAGAGGAAAAAACAGAAGGGAACTCTGTTCTCTTCAGACCTCAGAGTATAATATCTGAAGGCCCTTATGAGGTGACCTTCTGCTATCTCTTCTGGGCCTCATTGTTGTGTCTGGCGCTCTGTGTCTTCCTCCTCCTGGCATCTGGCACTCTTCATGTAACATGGGCATGGCGATCGTCATGACAGCGTGCCTATGTCACCGCTGAGGTCCAATCACAGGAAGACAAAGAGTACCGGATGCTGCAAGGAAACCCAAAAGAGGTAACAGAAGGTGAGCTCAGGCCCCAGATTGCGGAAACGCAGCTTCTTTTGTTGCAGATTTTGCTGCAGTTTTTTGAACCAAACCTAAGGCTGGCTACAAAAGGAATGGCAAATGTATAGAAGCTCTTATACTTCTACCATCTGCTCAATCCACTCCTGACTTTGGCTTAAAAAAAAAAAATGCAACAAAATCTGCAACCAAAAAAGCGTTTTCGCAACATGGGGCTTCAGCCTAAATGAGATACTACAGTATAATAATTTACTGCCAGTATCCATTTTAGTTCACCTGAAGAAAATTTCAAATTGTTCTGTTTCATGAACAATCAGACAATTTGGAATATTCCAGTCATATCCGGTTTGCTGAGAACTGATTCGGCCATCTCTAGTGGTAGGCTGTTTTATAGAGAATCTTTTAGCTCTCCTGACATGTCTGTTTTAGTAAATACACTATCCTCTGCCCACAACTTAATCTGCGGGTTGTTGGCATTGATGATCCGCCTATATTCAGCAAATTGCTGCCATCAATGGTTTGCCTGCTGCAGCGTTTCAGCAGCTCTTAAGCTGTCCTGCTGCTGAACTTGTTTCTTGCACTGTGCCCGTGATTGTTCCGGCATCTTAGCAGCTCGCTGGGAAGCCATATAATAAGCATGTTGTTGGCATTGATGATCCGCATGCTCCTGTGTTTCGTCAGCTCTCAAGCTGGCCTGCTGCTGAACTCGTTCCTCAAGCTGTGCCCATGATTGTTCTGGCATCTTAGCAGCTCGCTAGGATGCCATATAATGAGTGTGTTGTCGATAATCCCCCTCATCTCCACTTGAGGAGATCTATGTTGACTTCTGGCTACCTTTATAGCTGTCGTAGTTAGATTAGATTTTCTTTTTCCAGGCATGTTTAAAATTGGCAAACTACCAATTTGGATTAAAGGTGTTTGCCCATGAGAGTTTGTCAGCACTGCCTGGAGCAGATCAGATAATATGAAAATGCATGTACACAATCCACTGAGGGTTAGCTGTATGTTTACATAGAGAGATAACAGACCTGGGACCTGAGATAATCTGCTACAACAGCAGTGTAATATAGTATATGAACATAAATTCATAACAGTTGTGAAGCCATGTCATTTACCAGGATAAAAAGTATGGATCAAACAGTAAAGAAGTACGGCATCTCTCCGAGGAACTTTATGGAAGTTCCTCGGAGAGATACCATCCTTCTTTACTGTTAAGATCCATTGTTGATTTTCCTTGAGTCCGGAAATTGAATCGTACACACTGAAGAACAGCCCAAAGAAAATCACGGTGAGATCCCATTCTATTTTTGGAATAAAATGTAGCCTATGTTTTAATTGAGGTTACAATCTATCTATGTGCCAAATTTCATTCAAATCCGTTCATCCGTATATGCGTGATTGAGGAACAACTAGTAGGAATAGTAATATAATACTAGTAGGATTGTTATTCCATGAAGTCATCTGTCATTCTTCATAGAAATTTACAGATAAATACACAGCTGGACATTACTATTCCCCTTGTCAAAGTGTCGTCTTACGCAGTCTGACTCTCAGCTTGGATTCAGACTTTTTTATGGACAAGCAAACATTGCAATAAGATGCCACTTTGTGTAAGTAGCTACAATATACTATAAGTCAATAACCTACATTCCATACTGATAAATAACTCCTATCACTTTACATTATGCTGGTAGACTTGAATGCACAAAGTGATAGAAGCATTGCTTTGAAGGACAGCACAAGTCATATGTATTCAGTTTTGGTATTAACTTTCTTTTTACAATACATATTTTGCATTCTATCAGTGCCCTATGTCAGCTATGTATTGTTAATGCAGAATATGATGGATTCACGAAATTATGTTTTGTATATTTGAGCTGTACATGATAAAACCTGCAGCACTATAGACTAATATCAATTCTTCCTTGTTTGTTCTCCAGTGCTAGGTATTCTTCTAACTTATTTAAACAAAATTAATGTGCAACTTTAGTCACATATTCCTTTTTTCTGAGCAGTGGCGTAACAAGTGTCTTGTGGGCCTGGGTGCAAACTTTTGTCCGGGCCAACCCCCACAGCGATACCCCACCACAATGCCCACCCCCAGCGATACCCCCACATAGCACTCCGCAAGCGATACTCCCCCTCACAGCAGTGGCTTCTCCCCCCCAAAGTATTATATGCCCAGCAGTACCTCCCCCCCCCCCCCCCCCCCGCACACAGTATTGTATGTCCAGCAGTGGTCCTCACACAGTATTACATGCCCAGCAGTGTCCTTACCCCCACACAGTATTATATCTGCCCAACAGCCCTTCTCCACCCTGGTGCTATTATTATATTCTGGAGCCCAGAGTATAATAATTGGAGGCCCAGAAAAGGTGACTAAAAATAACAAATACTAATATTCACCTTGCCTCACTTTTTTTGGGCATCCTGGCTCCGGCTGTCTGCAGCATCTTCGGACATCTTCCCGACATCTCTGCTGAGGTCTGTGATTGGTCCTCAGTGGTCATGTGGGGGCACCCTGACATCATTACGCCACTGTGCCCCATATAACCTCTGGGGCATAATCATAGGCCTCAGTCACATGAAGGAAAAGCCCCGTAGAGGATGTTGAGCCCAGGAGAGGTGAGTATATCTATTTATTATTTTAAGTCACCTCCCCTGGGCTAGTATCTATTGAAAAGGGGCCCGGTGAAATTCCAGAGCCCCTATTAATTTACAGTATTTATAGTGGTTGAGGAACCAGGCTTTCCCAGACCACTGTGATAGTGGTACGGGGCTGTCTGCAGGCCCCGTACCTTGCTGGGCCTGGTCGCGGTCGCACTCCCTGCGACCACGATCGTTACGGCCCTGTTTCTGGTATAGTAAGCTGGATTTACAAGATGTTTTTCCCCTATAAAGTCATGTACAAAAGCATGCACTGTGTATAAGCTATTATAGAAAAAAATAATGTGTGAACCTGCCCTGATCCCGACATGCCAGAAGATCTGGTGGGACCAAGGTACTAAGATCAAGAAGAAAGGACCATCTTTAAATTTCTTTGGCTTCACAAGGGAGAGTTGTTGTTTTTTGTCAAGTGCAGTCAATGTGAAGGGAAACCAGGTCATAATTTTTGAGATGGCATTTTTTAGCTATAATTGCTCCCCTCAACCAGAATGTAAATTATGTCCACAAGAACATTACACTGCTACAAAAATGTACCTATAATTGGCTGTAAGGACAAGAATAGTGAATTTAAAGAATTACCAGGCAGATGTCTGATTACTGTGCTGTGATCATAACGAGCGGCACCTGTGTACTCATCACATGACCATGGAGCGTAAATCACATGACCATGGACCGTAAATCACATGACCATGGACCGTAAATCACATGACCATGGTCAGAATTTTATCCTCTAGAAGTAACAGAATGAATGACAGCAAGCCGAAATCTAGAAAACCGTGAGGAATTGATACAGAAAGTATACTGGGAAATTGTATATCTTTTTATTGTACATTTGTTTCTTAATATTGCTCTGAAAGTGGCCAACCCCTTTAATGAACATTTTTCAACCATACTATGCAAGGTGAGAAATATGTCAATATGGAATATGGGACTTTATTAGACCATATGCTAGGTTTCATTTCCGTCCTGATCGCTAGGACCTCTCAAGCCTCAAGTTCTAACTACAAGGCCAGAAGCATCACACATGGGATGATAAAATCTCCACTTTTTCATCTAAATTCTTGGAGTGATTTTTGGTGTTATTTTTTTTATTTATAGAGAATTATTCTCCATTATTCTGTGACTTTACACTCATGGACTATTGGTTTTTTCATATGGTGTTGCTATAGATGTAGTATTTTATACAAAATATTTTTGTAGGTTATTCTCATTGTAGGTCATGTACAGTACCTTCTACATTAGTTGCAAGCCTTTTATTGCAGCAATCTGGACATAATAGTAAAGAAGGTTATATTTTCTTATCCCTACATACTTCAATGGGTGCTGTTTCTATTGAGAGAACAGGGCACCTGCAGAGCTAAGGCCAGACATTGTTCTATTATGGACACAGCAAGGATTCTGCTGTCACCTCCAAAGGACTTTTTAAGAATGTGATCTCTCAGTGTGGAACAATTGTTGTTCAGCCACCCTTAGAGCTCTGCCTGTGCTAGAAAATAAGATGATTGTAAACACGTTAATAATCGGTGGAAATCCTACATTACTGTATATGTCTTTATCAATAGATGCCAACGTCCTACACTGGATTACATAACACTTTTATTACAGGTTTGTAGGGCTATCATTCAGGAGACATACCTTGATTTGGTAACATCTGTATTTTAGCTTTATTTTCTAATATAGATTACTTTATTCTAAGGAATCCAATATGTCAATAGTAATGGACAATGTCAGTCCCAAATCTAATTGTCTCAGCAGCTGATATAAAAGCCAATATTTGCTTGCTATGGTTTAATAAAAGTAGTGTCTCGTTGCCTATAAATAATTTATAAAATCAAATACTACATTAAAATATCCAGTATAAATGATCATTGACTATATTAAATCTCCTGGCTTGCCATGTTTACCCATATTTACCCTTTTGGCTCATGGGAAGCATATTTCTTTCATGATTTCATGTCTACCGTCCTCCTATCTCTGATGTTTTCCTGGATTAAAATGAAAAAATAAATTAATAAAAGCATGTCCATATGTCAGCATCTGTCCGTGAATTCCTAGCTAATCCTGTTTTGATCTATATTTGTATTCATTTTGTTCCATATTTGATTCCAAAAAGTTTGCTTTGTTCCTTGGTAGATGGAAATCAATCCGATGATCTAATCCTTTACAAATTATCTTTAAAATGATTTTGATTCATTGATTTTCATGAACTCTTTTGCCTTTATCCTGTGGCCAGTCACACATGAGGATGTGCAGTGCATTTCTTATTCTATGTTTATATATAACTGGCCATAGTGGAGCATTTAATATTCTGTGAGGCACAATCTAATCTAATAATGTGTGCATTCACTGTGGACCACACATACAGTCCTATGAAAAAGTTTGGGCACCCCTATTAATCTTAATCATTTTTAGTTCTAAATATTTTGGTGTTTGCAGCAGCCATTTCAGTTTGATATACACTCACCGGCCACTTTATTAGGTACACCTGTCCAACTGCTCGTTAACACTTAATTTCTAATCAGCCAATCACATGGCGGCAACTCAGTGCATTTAGGCATGTAGACATTGTCAAGACAATCTCCTGCAGTTCAAACCGAGCATCAGTATGGGGAAGAAAGGTGATTTGAGTGCCTTTGAACGTGGCATGGTTGTTGGTGCCAGAAGGGCTGGTCTGAGTATTTCAGAAACTGCTGATCTACTGGGATTTTCACGCACAACCATCTCTAGGGTTTACAGAGAATGGTCCGAAAAAGAAAAAACATCCAGTGAGCGGCAGTTCTGTGGGCGGAAATGCGTTGTTGATGCCAGAGGTCAGAGGAGAATGGCCAGACTGGTTCGAGCTGATAGAAAGGCAACAGTGACTCAAATAGCCACCCGTTACAACCAAGGTAGCCAGAAGAGCATCTCTGAACGCACAGTACGTCGAACTTTGAGGCAGATGGGCTACAGCAGCAGAAGACCACACCGGGTGCCACTCCTTTCAGCTAAGAACAGGAAACTGAGGCTACAATTTGCACAAATTTGGACAATTGGACAATTGAAGATTGGAAAAACGTTGCCTGGTCTGATGAGTCTCGATTTCTGCTGCGACATTCGGATGGTAGGGTCAGAATTTGGCGTCAACAACATGAAAGCATGGATCCATCCTGCCTTGTATCAACGGTTCAGGCTGGTGGTGGTGGTGTCATGGTGTGGGGAATATTTTCTTGGCACTCTTTGGGCCCCTTGGTACCAATTGAGCATCGTTGCAACGCCAAAGCCTACCTGAGTATTGTTGCTGACCATGTCCATCCCTTTATGACCACAATGTACCCAACATCTGATGGCTACTTTCAGCAGGATAATGCGCCATGTCATAAAGCTGGAATCATCTCAGACTGGTTTCTTGAACATGACAATGAGTTCACTGTACTCCAATGGCCTCCACAGTCACCAGATCTCAATCCAATAGAGCATCTTTGGGATGTGGTGGAACGGGAGATTCGCATCATGGATGTGCAGCCGACAAATCTGCGGCAACTGTGTGATGCCATCATGTCAATATGGACCAAAATCTCTGAGGAATGCTTCCAGCACCTTGTTAAATCTATGCCACGAAGAATTGAGGCAGTTCTGAAGACAAAAGGGGGTCCAACCCGTTACTAGCATGGTGTACCTAATAAAGTGGCCGGTGAGTGTATCTAATAACTGATGGACACAGTAATATTTCAGGATTGAAATGAGGTTTATTGTACTAACAGAAAATGTACAATACGCATTAAACCAAAATTTGACCGGTGCAAAAGTATGGGCACCTCAACAGAAAAGTGACATTACTATTTAGTAGATCCTCCTTTTGTAAAGATAACAGCCTCTAGTCGCTTCCTGTAGCTTTTAATCAGTTCCTGGATCCTGGATGAAAGTGTTTTGGACCATTCCGCTTTACAAAATAATTCAAGTTCAGTTAAGTTTGATGGTCGCCGAGCATGGACAGCCCGCTCTCAAATGATCTGAAAACAAAGATTGTTCAACATAGTTGTTCAGGGTAAGGATACAAAAAGTTGTCTCAGAGATTTAACCTGTCAGTTTCCACTGTGAGGAACATAGTAAGGAAATAGAAGACCACAGGGGCAGTTCTTGTTAAGCCCAGAAGTGGCAGGCCAAGAAAAATATCAGAAAGGCAGAGAAGAAGAATGGTGAGAACAGTCAAGGACAATCCACAGACCACCTCCAAAGAGCTGCAGCATCATCTTGCTGCAGATGGTGTCACTGTGCATCGGTCAACAATACAGCGCACTTTGCACAAGGAGAAGCTGTATGGGAGAGTGATGAGAAAGAAGCCGTTTCTGCAAGCACACCACAAACAGAGTCGCCTGAGGTATGCAAAAGCACATTTGGACAAGCCAGCTTCATTTTGGAAGAAGGTCCTGTGGACTGATGAAACAAAGATTGAGTTGTTTGGTCATACAAAAAGGCGTTATGCATGGTGTCCAAAAAAACAGCATTCCAAGAAAAACACTTGCTACCCACTGTAAAATTTGGTGGAGGTTCCATCATGCTTTGGGGCTTTATGGCCAATACCGGCACCGGGAATCTTGTTAAAGTTGAGGGTTGCATGGATTCCACTCAGTATCAGCAGATTCCTGAGAATAATGTTCAAGAATCAGTGACGAAGTTGAAGTTACGCCGGGGATGGATATTTCAGCAAGGCAATGATCCAAAACACCGCTCCAAATCAACTCAGGCATTCATGCAGAGGAACAATTACAATGTTCTGGAATGGCCATCCCAGTCCTCAGACCTGAATATCATTGAATATCTGTGGGATGATTTGATGCTCGGCGACCATCAAACTTAACTGAACTTGAATTGTTTTGTAAAGAGGAATGGTCCAAAATACCTTCATCCAGGATCCAGGAACTGATTAAAAGCTACAGGAAGCGACTAGAGGCTGTTATCTGTGCAAAAGGAGAATCTACTAAATATTAATGTCACTTTTCTGTTGAGGCGCCCATACTTTTGCACCAGTCAAATTTTGGTTTAATGCATATTGCACATTTTCTGTTAGTACAATAAACCTCATTTCAATCCAGAAATATTACTGTGGCCATCAGTTATTAGATATATCAAACTGAAATGGCTGCTGCAAACACCAAAATATTTAGAACTAAAAATGATTAAGATTAATAGGGGTGCCCAAACTTTTTCATAGGACTGTATATATATATATATATATATATATATATATATATATATATATACTGTAATTATATATATATATATATATATATACTGTAATTATATATATATATATATATATATATATATATATATATATATGTATTGGGGACGTTAGCTTGGTAGTAGCAAGCAAACAGATGTGCAGCAAACAGGTTTATTTAGAAAAAAAAACAAAAAAATAAATAATCAAAATACAGCCTTAATTTCAGGCAAACGCAAAATAAAACCTGCTCGTCTGAGCAACTAACTAAACAGAACTGATAACCTACCTATACGTATGGCTTACTACAAGCCACAAGAACAAATCAAGCGTAATATTGTCTAACCGGACTCAGGGTTACAAGACAGAACCATACACCTCCTTTCACCTCATGGAACTGCACTAGAGTACAGGATCTGCAGCCTTTTCCAGATCCATCTACTCCAGCTCTGCCCTGGACTACACATATTTCAGAAACCTGGGGCTGATATATCTGGACTCCAGCACTCTGCCTGTCACCTTCTCACTATATATATATATTCATAGACCTCAGTTCAGGACAATGGTTTATTACTACCCTATATTACTGACACTCTGAATAGTTGGATATTTTGATGCAATGAAAAACATTGGTTTGCAAAAAACATACATTTCATTCATTATATACAGCATGTTTAACCCATGAAATACCTTCTGCTTTGTAGTTTTTCTCATTTTATCATTAAAACAGTTACAGTTCTGGGTCACAATAAACCAGGGTGAGTATGTACTGGATAACTCCCACTTATAAAGTTTAGATACCATAGATGTTATGATAGCATTGAAGAAAATATGGTCAGAGATTTACAAATAAAATAATCCAGAAAGTCAGCTGGGTCACTTTAATGATTTTACAAGGATCTGACTCTGGAGACGTGGTATATTTTAGCACTGATATAACAATGGAAAAAAAACAAACATTTATTTTCAGATTTACACAGCAAGTAACTGGAAAATAGCTTCAGGCTCTGAAAAATACCCCTGCAAGCTTCATCCACTATCAGCCTTGTCCACAGATTCGGACTCTGTTCTTTCTTCTCTCTGCTTTATCTTTTGTAATAGTCTTTGAAGACTACCGTGATCCCCTTCATGAGTTCTGTAGTATATCTAATTTCTAGAAGTTTCAGTCTCCAGTGTACCAGTGTAATAGCATTATGGCTTAAGGAGTGTGTCATACAAACATAGAACCGAAAAATAGACTAGGAGCTTTTAATATTTTGCAGTAAGAAATGGATTTAATATGTGGGGAAATCATAAATACAGAGAAAAGACAAATGTAACATTCAGTATAGAAGAAAAAGATAAATGAAAAAACATGAGATAGAAATAAATAAAAAGATGAAATACAAACCATAAAATACATATTTCAAGCATGCTGCAAATCTATTAGAAGGCACCAGAGCCTGAGAGATGAAGCCGATGAGTCAATTGCTATGCTATAATTGGCTGAAGGTCCATGGCAGAGAAAGTTATTTTGATGTTACTCCTGTCATCCTTTGCTTCGAGATCTAAACTTCCTTAAAGGGGTTTCCAAGCCTATGAAACTGAGCTCAACTTTTTCTTCTCAGTCCAGTGACATTGCATCCATTGCTCAATGACCATGCTTTCACTTACTCCCATTGATATAAATGGGGATGAGCTGTAATACTCAGCACAGCCACTATGAAACATATGGCGCTGTGCTTGATAGTGGTGAAGAGACCACAGTAATTAGTATCACAGTCCTGAACAACCTATTGAGTTTCATAGTACCCGCACCACTGTAATCCCATGTGTGGCAGACCAGGTAGAAGATGTCCATATGGGCAGGTGCAGCTCAAGTTTTAAGTATACAATCAAATGCATACAATAGAACACAATGGCAATAACATGTAACTAGTGGGCACCGAAACAACTAAAGGGTAAAATGACACAAATAATCATGTACCATCAAAAACACACACCCCAATCACCCATAATAGCAATGCAAATTAGTAAGGGTATGTTCACACAGATTTTTGCAGGCGGTTTTTTTGATGAGGAATATCAAAATCCACCTGTAAAAATGTCTCTCATTCATTTCAATGGGAGTCCCTCACTTTTTTTTTCCCGCTAGTGATTTTTTTCACCTAGCGGGAGAAAGAAGCGATATGCCCTATCTTCCCGTGGATTTTCCTTTTTCTTTTTTTTTTCTTAGCAAAAGTCAAGTTTGGTTTGAAAATGAATTGGAAGAATACAGAGTAGAACTTATATTTCTTCCGTCTTCTGAATCCACTTTGGATTAACAAAAAAAAAAAAAATTATTAAAATCTGCAACAAAAAAGCAGCTTTTCCACAATGTGGGGTCTTAGGGCCTCTTCACACGGAGTATACGTTCGCTGATTCTGAACGTGTAACACATTCCATATCAGCGGCGTTAAAACAGATCCCATTGCTTTCTATGGGAGCCGGCATACGTGCGCTCCCCATAGAAATGAATGGGCTGCTTTTTCTCTATAGCTTTCAATGGCATACACCCATATCACATTGAAAGCTATAGAAAAAAAAGCAGCCCATTCATCTCTATGGGGAGCGCACGTATGCCGGCTCCCATAGAAAGCAATGAGATCTGTTTTAACGCCGCTGATACGGAACGTGTTACAAGTTTAGAATCAGCCAGCGTATACTCCATGTGAAGGGGCCCTTGGCCTAAAACAATGAGATCAATTTAGATATCAGTTTTCCCAGCAGCATAAAAGACATGGGGGACTGACAAGAAGGATGGAGGGTTTTACACTCAAAGTAGCTGGCTGTACTAGGACGGGAACACCTCTTGCTTACCTTTATGCGTATGACTACATAGTTGCCAACTGTTTCAAATTTGCTATGGCAGTCCTGAATTTTCAGAAACCATGTCCCAGAGCAAAAAAAGAGCATGACTTGAAATAACTCCCCTCCCCAAAATAAGTGGCTCCATTGGTTTTTAGCTAAGGGCCCACATTGTGGAAACACCATGTTTTTGCCTGCTGTGGAAACAAAGAAGAAAAACATCCTGCATTTTACAGTAAAAGCAAAGTGAATGAGATTTTGGCTGATCCCATATGTTTTTTAAAAATGCAGCATGTCACTTTTCTATGGCTTTATGGTGTCTGCCATTGCTGTGGTGCAGTGCCTATGTGGCCCAGAGCCTGGGGCTTAGCCTGGTGGTAGGGGTGTTGCTGGACTATTAGGTCACTCTCCCTGTGGACGCTGTATTGTGGTGGTACCGGTTACTCTTTAGTACCGCACTCAGTAGAGTAGAGACCCACTATAAAGAGGTCACCGTGAAGTGGCTTGTGGGCTTATACAGCTTGATCAATATGTATACTAAGAACCTCACCTTCTGTATTGTAGATTTTGCTGAGAAGCACAAGATCAATGTATGAGATTGGGATGTGCAGTCCATCTTGTTTGTTCTTCTTGGATCTTTTTCTACAAAGTTTTCATCAGATGAATAATTAACAAAATGGAGGCGTTCATGTTCTTTTTATCACACAGTTTTGGCAAATATTGGCACATCTTGTTACATTTTAGGCTACACTCCTTTTTCTTAAAAATACACACTCAAAAATTTTAGCCCAAACCGTATGCAGCACATTACACAAAAGATGCACCATGTTTATGCCACCATGTTAATAAAAATAAATCAAATATTACGTAGAAAATGCGTAGGCTTGGGTACAGTATACAATACTTCTGGAAAGAGTTAATCTCTCAAATGGTCAATTAATGATTTACAGATTGTTGAAATCTATGATTAGATAGTTAATTGCTTCTCACTTGCCAAGCTTCGGAATAGGCGTCGAGGTGGCAGTTGATGGCCATCTGTGTATACAGGTTGCATTTTACAGAAGGTCATGTACAGAACTATGTTATATTCAGTCTCTGCACAGAACGGTGCAATTAATAATTCTATTACATTTTGCCTTACATTGCATATGGCTCTATGAATAATTCTCAACAGACATCCTGCCTTTTCCTATAAGACTCCTCAAAACTTTTTTTTATTAATTGAAGGACTGTTATACATTATCACTACTATAAATTATTGCTTTATGCAACATGTATATTAGCTAATAAATACAGACTTCAGAATCTTAACCCCTTAAGGACCAGGCCATTTTTTGGTTTCGCATTTTCGTTTTTCCCTCCTCACATTTCAAGAGCCATAACTTTTTCATTTTTCAGTTCACAGAGTCACATGATGGCTTATTGTTTGCGGGACAAATTGTACTTTGTAATGGCACCATTCAATATGCTGTGCAATGTACTGGGAAGCTGGAAAAAAATTCAGAATGAGGTGCAATTGGAGAAAAAATGCATTTGCGCCATTTTCTTATGGGTTTAATTTTTACAGCGTTCACTGTTTGGTAAAAATGACATGTTACCTGTGTTCTACGTGTCAGTACGAACGCGGTGATACCAAATTTATATAGTATTTGAAATGTTTTGATACTTTTAAAAAAATGATAAACTTTGCAAAATAGAAAAAAAAAATTGTGTCATCATGTTCTAACACCTGTAACTTTTTCATATTTCCATGTATGGAGCTGGTTGTGGTGTCTTTTTATGCGGGACAAGATGACGTTTCTATTGATACCATTTGGGGAAAGATCTGATGGTTTGATCACTTTTTATTCAATTTTTTATAAGAGGCAAAGTGTTGAAAAAAACGCTTTTTGGCTGTTTTTATTTTTTTTGCCGCTACGTTGTTCGCAGTACGGGATAAATGTTTTAATATTCTAATAGTTCGGGCATTTTGGAGCGCGGGGATACCTAATATGTTTATGTTTAATGTTCTTTAATTACTTTTATAGCTAATCTAGGGAAAGGGGGGTGATTTGAACTTTTATATTTTTTTTATTTTTTTAATACTTTTAAAAACTTTTTTTTTTCTTCTGTTACATTTATGATCAGACCCCTTAGGTACCTTGAAACCTAGGGGGTCTGATCGCCCATACTATTCACTGCAATACTACAGTATTGCAGTGAATAGGAAAATCGCAGCACTTCTATTAGACGATGCCTCTGGCATCGTCTAATAGATCTAGTGCAGAGACAAGCCTGGAAGCCTTCAATAGGCTTCCGGCTGTCATAGCAACCGATCACCGCCCTCTTGTGACGTTCAGGAGGGCGGCGATCGGCAAAACATGGCGGCGCCCATGCCGCCGGCGCCGTTTACACACTGCGGTCACGTTTGACCGCAGTGTGTAAAGGGTTAACAGCAGCGATCGGCTCGGGCACCGACCGCTGCTGTTAGTGGCAGGTCCTGGCTGTATTATACAGCCGGCATCTGCCGTGTATGGAGCGAGCTCAGCGTGTGAGCTCGCTCCATACATCCCCATGCGACCCATGACGTACAGTTACGTCAAGGGTCGCTAAGGGGTTAAAGGGATCCTGTAATATGAAAAATGCTACTCAATCTTTCTATGTTGAGAAATCAATGAGGTAGTCCTATTATTCATTGACAGTGTATACAGGGCCTCTATGACTTCTAAGCATAGAAATACCGCAGATTTCAATGTATAAATGACATGTTATTTTGATTGCCATAAGCTTATACATAAATCTGCTTAGCTCTGTCTGCTCTATAACATGCTGCCTGCAAACTACCCTGTTATGTGAATAGTGAAGGTCTGTACGATAAAATATGGATATACTAGCTTTTACCCGCGACTTCGTCTGCGGTGATTTGAGAATTGGGCGGACACAGACGTGTGAAACTGTAAAAGTACTTAAAAAAGTTTGGTGGGCTAGCAAATGTGATTTGATGTGTTATATTGTGTATGTTGTGATACAGACAATGTGATGTGTTGTATTGTGTATGTTGTGATACAGACAATGTGATGTGTTATACAGCCAGTGTACAGGAGTATATATGTATCAGGTACTGTATATAGCAGTGATAGGTAATACATGTAATATATAGTATATACAGCCTGTGTACAGGAGTATATATGTATCAGCACTGTATATAGCAGTGATAGGAGATACATGTAATTATATAGTATATACAGCCTGTGTACAGGAGTATATATGATCAGGTACTGTATATAGCAGTGATAGGAGATAGATGTAATTATATAGTATATACAGTCTGTGTACAGGAGTATATATGTATCAGGCGCTGTATATAGCAGTGATAGGAGATACATGTAATTATATAGTATATACAGCCTGTGTACAGGAGTATATATGTATCAGGCACTGTATATAGCAGTGATAGGAGATACATGTAATTATATAGTATATACAGTCTGTGTACAGGAGTATATATGTATCAGGCGCTGTATATAGCAGTGATAGGAGATACATGTAATTATATAGTATATACAGCCTGTGTACAGGAGTATATATGTATCAGGTACTGTATATAGCAGTGATAGGAGATACATGTAAGTATATAGTATATACAGCCTGTGTACAGGGGTATATATGTATCAGGTACTGTATATAGCAGTGATAGGAGATACATGTAATTATATAGTATATACAGCCTGTGTACAGGAGTATATATGTATCAGGTACTGTATATAGCAGTGATAGGAGATACATGTAATTATATAGTATATACAGCCTGTGTACAGGAGTATATATGTATCAGGTACTGTATATAGCAGTGATAGGAGATACATGTAATTACAATGTGATGTGTTGTATTGTGTATGTAGTGATACAGACAATGTGATGTGTTATATAGTGGAAAGCTATATGTAAATGTGAGTGAGTAGAGTGAGGGCTATTCCTGAGGTGACAGTAAGGAGTGTGCAGGCAGGTTGAGGCAGGAAATGCCAGGCAGTGTGTGTGAGTCTATAGCTGGGGCTAGGAATCCTGCTTTTGTGAGTCTCCTGCTAGGAAGCCATGTTGTTTAGTGGCACCAAAAGTAGCCTGTGACTCAATCCTGAGGGAAAACTATGTTTGTGGAAAATTGCACGCAAATCCGTCCAGGCGTTTTAGCGTGATTGAGGTACAAACATCCAAACTCACAAACATCCAAACATCCAAACACACAAACTTTCACATTTATAATATTAGTAGGATTATACTGTGTCACACTGTACAGTTTAGAAAGTCCTGTGTATTCGGTATAGTAATTATAATTCAGTCCCAGGTGTTAATTCAATTTATCTAATTAGCAGGCCATGGTTCCTGACCATTGCAGACATTGTGGCAGTGGACCATGTGGGGACCATTGAAGACATTGGACCATTGCAGCAGCGGACATTGTGGCGGTGGACCATGTGAGGACCATTGCAGACATTGCGGCAGCGGACCATGTGAGGACCATTGCAGACATTGCAGCAGTGGACCATGTGGGGAACATTGCAGACATTGCGGCAGTGGACCATGTGAGGACCATTGCAGACATTGCGGTAGCAGACCATGTGGGGACCATTGCAGACATTGCGGCAGTGGACCATGTGAAGACCATTGCAGACATTGTGACAGTGGACCATGTGGGGACCATTGCAGACATTGCGGCAGTGGACCATGTGGGGACCATTGCAGACATTGCGGCAGTGGACCATGTGAGGACCATTGCAGACATTGTGACAGTGGACCATGTGAGGACCATTGCAGACATTGCGGTAGCAGACCATGTGGGGACCATTGCAGACATTGCGGCAGCGGACCATGTGAAGACCATTGCAGACATTGCGGCAGCAGACCATGTGGGGACCATTGCAGAAATTGCAGAAGCGGACCATGTGGGGGCCATTGCGGACATTGCGGCAGCGGACCATGTGGGAACCACGGCAGACATTGCGGCAGCGGACCATGTGGGGACCATGCAGACATTGTGGCAGAGGACCATGTGGGAATTTGGTGATCAAAATAAAATGTCTTTAGTTTATCAAAAGAAAAAATGACATCAAGATGAGAGGTTTGCGGCAGTAGCTTGGGGGTTAGGAGTCCATAAATGTGATGAGATTCATGATTTCAGTTGTCAGATTCTCTGCAGACACATCTAGTATGGGATTGGTCAATTTTCTTATGCTCCAGCACCCAGCCAGACTTAAACAATCGGGTCTGGTTTTGTTATTCCTTTTTATTTGACATTATTTGCATATATTTGTCTTTTTTATTCAATCTTTTTATTGTAACACTCTGCACCTTTTTTAAATATATTAAATTTAAAAATTAATCATTTTACATTAATTTGGCTCTAACACTTCCCCACTTCAGAAGAGTGAGTATTGCTAGCCATGTTACCTGTTGGATGCTACTTGTGTGTGGAGTGGGCAGACTGGTGTCTCGTACCGTAAGTGGTGACTGTGGATGTCTGAGTCTAAAAAGGCACTGCACTCCTGTGTAACCTAGTTTGATGGGTGAACTGGAAGGGAGTGTAGAAGCAGAGTTCCTTTTTTATGATCACATCTTGGTGTGTGCAGTGAGTGGTGAATGGATAACCCCCAGAATTAGTATACAGTGAGTAGATATATCTGTAGATGTAGCTGTGATCCCTGGCAGTCTGCCTTTATGGTGAGGGTTTATATAAAAATTCTGTACCAAGTAATTTATAAATAGCAAGGATCCTATCTATACTGGTAGCTTATGTAAATTGAAGCATTTTCCTAAATATATTGCTTTAGAAATTCTGCTTTGTTTACCTGGTATGTGAATGTATTCCCCCATTGTTTACACAGTATTGCTATAACCATGGACCTGGGAGATAGGGCAACTGACATCACTTACTCAGTGTCGGCAGGACAACCCGTTCAGCTAATTACAATTTGCTGATAAAGCCAGTCTGTTATCTCTCTAAGTAAACTTACAGATAACATGGAGTCCATTCTGTACAAGAATCTGCAGATTATCTGACCTGCATAAGTGTTGTTTGTCCCGTTCAGCAGGGGGGGGGGGAGAAATACAGGAAGTGAGAAGCAGACACTGCAGGCAGCCTGGCTGAAAGGCTGAGATGAGACAACCCCTTTAAAAAGGAAGTATCATCGGAAAATAACCTATTTTTTAAATCAAGTTGTTAAACATTTGCTTTAAGAATTTGTCATATTTATGATGATCACAGCTATAATGTATAAGTAGATAAGACACAGAATCCACCAGTCACTATAGGTGATTTCACAATTCAACCACTCCCCTCTATACATGCCACCAGGTCTGGCAGGTCACATAAGCATGTCTAGAAAACTCTCTAACGAAGTCAATGGGGTATGCTGCAGACCATTATGTCTATGGCCCATGGTCCATCTTCAGGAAACAGGCAGTCCATAGCAGCTAAGGAATGGAAGAGAAAGAAGGAAGACTTCATAGTCATCATCATAATCATTAGTTCTCTGTGCGGAGAGATCTTCGCTTGGTCTGATGTAGATTATACAGCCTGATCGCGGTTGGAAGGAAGGACTTGTGATAGCACTCCTTTTCACACTTGGGGTGGAGCAGATGGTCACTTACAGTGCTGCTAAGTGCCATCAAGGTCTCATACATGGGGTGGGATTTGTTCTCCCACAGGTCACCACAGACAGTATCCTTCTGTCACCCACCACCTGTACTGGGTCCAGGGGGTTCCCGAGGACAGAGCTGGCCCTTCTGATCAGCCTGTCAAGTCTATTTCTGTCCCTGGTATTAAATATGTTTAATATAAAAATGTGATTCAAGTGATAGGTCATTTTCTGACAACACATTCCGCATATACAGAAAATTAAGATATGCTTTTACTTTTAATTTACTTTTTGTTAATTTTCAGTCCTGAATTTTCCACAGATAAAGGTCACATGACCTAATTGCTCTTCCTCCATTATGACTGCAAAAATCGGATATGCTTCATTATTTGCCATCCTTGAATATAGTATGGATACATGGCTGAAAAATTGCCTAGAAATCAATGGGACCATACTTTCTGTACTACTGCATGCATGAAGCCTTATAGCACATTTATTATTCCACTTGTTTGAAATATGCTTCATATCTCGACAATGGCTATGTGTAGTGTTGTCCAAACTGGTCGCTTGTTCCACTAATTCACATGAGACTATGATCAATGTTACCCATGTAGCTTCAGCCTAATCTTCATATGTTTATGTATTGTACTATGTAAGATGTATGACCGTTATCTGCATAATGAAGGATAAATGTAACAGATTCCAACTAACATTTCCTTTAGATGCCGGGACCAATCTGTAGCACAGGCCGACATCATCATACAATCAGTTTGGTTATTTATTACATTTTCTGATTGGTACCTTAGAGACATGAGTGGAAAATAAACATGTTCTAAGAAAGAAGATGTATTATTTCTGCTGCTGTGATCGATTGCCTCCTAATGTGGAGAGACCCTGCTGAACCTGCAAAGATAATTCCTTGTTAGTTTCAGGAGGTTTAGACCTGCAAGAGAAAGAAAAGGAACCCATGGAAAATGTAGGTCAGTACAAAGATTGTAACACAGGATGTGAGCTGGTACTCTGGGGATAGCAGAGATATAATTGGGAAAATAAAGTTGCGGCACATTTCACTTTTGCTCAGAATAACATATACTAGGATATCCCTGAACGCCATTACCACTGCAGAGAGAAGCAATGAAGCTGCAGTCTGCTGCAGTATTTACTGACACTTTTCATGAATATGCCATGTATTCCACAAAGCAGCCAGGACTTTATCCGAACAGGTAAATCACAACACATTAAAATCTGCTATACGTTGTAGTGTTCATGCCGAACTCTTTGGTCACCACTAACCTGGACATATAATATAGTTTCCATTTACAATGAATATTCTCTATCAATGCTGTTTGTTGATTTTTGATCTATTTCTGCCGTTGCATTATGCTGTGCTAGAAAATGAGCTGTTTAATATTCTGGCCACTTTAGCATATGAAAAGCTGACTTGGCACCATACATGTACATTAGCTTGCATTAAAAATGTATTTCCTCATTATAAAATGACTTCTGATACGGTTATGTGAACGAGATTTGGCTGCATATAAGGTTCATTATATGAGAAAAGGTAACATCAAAAGTTCCTTTTTGACCCCACAAGGGCAATCTAACATTTTTTTTATTAATAGTTAACTCATGTAATGCATTCATTATTACTATCATCTGCCAATGCTGTCTCCTATAGGAAGGCATTTCAAAGTTGTACTACTTTTACTGGAAAAACACTTGTCAACTTGGCAATGGAAAAACCTATCCATCAAACAAAAACAAAGACCCCTAGTGCACTTACAGTTCTTGAATTAAGTAACATCCTGTACCATTGTACTAACCTTATATATGGTATACATGTTAATATGATTTCCCTTACGGCATCAATATTTCTGTGCTGAAGAAGATGAATGCTTTAAAACTATGGACACCTTGGACATGAAAAATCAATAAAGTAGGTTGCACTTACCTGTTTTCCATTTGCCTTTTCTACTTATGGTATGTACTCAGCATCAGCAACCATCATATATTATTTCCAGTGTCAGACTGGAGTGTCTAGGGTCCACTAGTAGTATTCATTCTGGGAACCCATCATGCAGCTACAGTGTTGGCCAAAAGTATTGGCACCCCTGCAATTCTGTCAGATAATACTCGTTTTCTTCCAGAAAATGATTGCAAGCACCAACTCTTTGGTATTAACATCTTTATTTATTTTGCTTGCAATGAAAAAACACAAAAGAGAATTAAAAAAAGTCAATTCATTGATCATTTTACACAAAACTCCAAAAATGGGCCGGACAAAAGTATTGGCACCCTCAGCCTAATACTTGGTAGCACAACCTTTAGACAAAATAACTGCGAACAACTGCTTCCGGTAACCATCAATGAGTTTCTTACAAGGCTCTGCTGGAATTTTAGACCATTCTTCTTTGGCAAACTGCTCCAGGTCCCTGAGATGTGAAGGGGGCCTTCTCCAAGCTGCCATTAAGAGATCTCTCCACAGGTGTTCTATGGGATTCTAGGCTGGACTCATTGCTGGCCACTTTACAAGTCTCCAGTGCTTTCTCTCAAACCATTTTCTAGTGCTTTTTGAAGTGTGTTTTGGGTCATTGTCCTGCTGGAAGACCCATGACCGCTGAGGGAGACTCAGCTTTCTCACACTGGGCCCTAAATTATGCAGCAAAATTTGTTGGTAGTCTTCAGACTTCATAATGCCACGCACACAGTCAAGCAGTCCAGTGCCAGAGGCAGCAAAGCAACCCCAAAACATCAGGGAACCTCCACCATGTTTGACTGTAGGGACCGTGTTCTTTTCTTTGAAGGCCTCTTTTTTTTTTCCTGTAAACTCTATGCTGATGCATTTTCCCAAAAAGCTCTACTTTTGTCTCATCTGACCAGAGAACATTCTTCCAAAACGTTTTTGGCTTTCTCAGGTAAGTTGTGGCAAACTCCAGCCTGGCTTTTTTATGTCTCTGGGTAAGAAGTGGGGTCTTCCTGGGTATCCTACCATACAGTCCCTTTTCATTCAGATGCCGACGGATAGTATGGGTTGACACTGTTGTACCCTTGGACTGCAGGGCAGCTTGAACTTGTTTGGATGTTAGTCAAGGTTCTTTATCCACCATCCGCACAATCTTGCGTTAAAATCTCTTGTCAATTTTTCTTTTCTGTCCACATCTAGGGAGGTTAGTCACAGTTCCATGGGCTTTAAACTTGTTGATGACACTGCGCAAGGTAGACACAGGAACAATCAGGTCTTTGGAGATGGACTTGTAGCCTTGAGATTGTGCATGCTTCCTCACAATTTTGCTTCTCAAGTCCTCAGACAGCTCTTTGGTCTTCTTTCTTTTCTCCATGCTCAATGTGGTACACACAAGGACACAGGTTGAGTCAATGTTAATCCATTTCAACTGGCTGCAAGTGTGATTTAGTTATTGCCACCACCTGTTAGGTGCCTCAGGTAAGTAACAGGTGCTGTTAATTACACAAATTAGAGAAGCATCACATTTTTCAAACAGTGCCAATACTTTTGTCCAGCCCCTTTTTTATGTTTGGTGTGGAATTATATCCAATTTGGCTTTTTGACAATTCTTTTTGTGGTTTTCAATTGAAGACAAATTAAATGAAGATAATAATACCAAAGAATTTGTGATTGCAATCATTTTCTGGAAGAAAATGAGTATTATCTGACAGAATTGCAGGGGTGCCAATACTTTTGGCCAACACTGTAGTTACGCCACTGTCTCAGCTGTTGTACAGTACATGAGCCTTCCATAGCAGTGTGCAATGGGCTGATTAAACTTTAATGTAGTTCAGAATCAGTTGCATGTCCATGAGAGAAGAGGGGACAGGCTTCAATATGAACCATCAGAGAGCCTATATTCATCAATGTATTTACCCTGAGGGGTTTTTTTTGTTTTGTTTTTTACGTAAACTGTGGCAAATCATATGTGCCAAAATTGCACAAAAATTTCACTTTGAGCAGCACCCTTGCCAAAATTTTAAAACATGGACATAGTCACTGGAAAATAGGTGCGGCCTCCATGTTATTGATAATTTTATTAAAGTGGGCCTTTTATGTCCTCTATGATTGGGCATGTTATATACCATTACAAAGCTGCTGGTATGCTGAACGCAGTGCATTTTCAGTTTTGCTGCTTACCCTGTTTCAGGGATACCTGTGCAGTTAGTTTGAGGATCAGCTCAGAATCATTGCTGGTCAGTAGAGAATCCCCCTTCATTGTACAAACACTATGGAAGTCTATTGTTTGAGAGGCATTCCCAACAATCCAGCGATGATGTTGTAAGTGCAGTCCTTCACATGATCTGACTATTACAGCCAGAGCACAGGAAAATACTGTAGAAGAGCAAGTCGAAAGAAGCTGTATATATATATTATTTTTATTTATTCATTTTTTTTTTTTTTCATTTTAACAATATTTTAAAAGTATATAAAACATATGAATATAAGATGCATACATAGATAGCATAACTGAAGATTAAAGTTATAGCATATATGATACTTTGCATATTTATAAGATCAACATATATTTAAGGGAAGTTATATTGGAGGGTTTGTATTAGGTATTATTGGTTATCTCTATTTCTTCTTAAATGGATAATGAGGGGCTGTTTCTATTGATTCTTCTTTCTCTTTCTTCTGCAGGCGCTAAGCTGCTGTTATTTGTTACCTGCTGCTTCATCTACAAAGTGAAAGTGCAATGTTGTCCAGAAGTCTGCCTATGCTATAATGAACCGAAAATCACATTTAGCTGTCAGCAGCAAAGACTGACTGTAATCCCACCCTACATTCCCATACAGACTCAGCGCATCTTTCTGCATAATAACAAAATAACTTTAGTAAGGGCGACTAGCTTCACCTCCTGCCAGAACCTCACTATCCTATGGATCCATTCAAACAATATAAGTCATATTGAGTCTGGAGCCTTCTATGGATTAACCAAATTGGAAGAACTAGACATGAGTGACAATTATAACCTCAAAACTATTACGGCACCTACATTTCGCGGTCTTGTTCACTTACATACTTTACATCTTAATCGCTGTGGCCTGCAAGATTTACCCCTTGGAATCTTCCAAGGCCTTTACTCTTTGCAGTACCTCTACCTTCATGACAACAACCTACATTTCTTGCATGATGATACCTTTGTAGACCTGGGGAACCTCACCTACTTGTTTCTTCATGGAAACAAACTGAATAGTTTATCTGAAAATGTATTTAGTGGCCTCATTAACTTAGACAGACTACTTGTGCATCAAAACAGGCTGGATATGATCCATCACAGAACTTTTCATGATCTAAAGAAAGTGACAACCCTGTATTTGTTCAGTAATGCCTTGACAGTGCTTAAAGGAGAAGTATTAACACCTCTTGCGTCTCTACAGTACCTACGCTTAAATGCAAACCAGTGGATTTGTGATTGCAGGGCCAAGTCCCTCTGGAGTTGGTTGAAATCCTTTAAAGGCTCATCATCCGAGTTAGAATGCTATCTTCCACCAAACTTAGCTGGGAAAGACCTAAAAAAACTGGGAATCAATGATCTTGATGGATGTGCCAATATTTCTTTCCATTTGTTCAAAACCGACCCTTTCAGTGCCAAGACATCTCTAAATATCGAAGACATCTCAGATAGTTGTTGCGAGCCTGCTATCGATAAGTCAATAGTAACTGGCACAAACACTAAATCTGGTCCGTCTTCTCACACAAGCAGAATCTTGCCAAATATTCCGATAAAGGATAAAGAAAACATCTCAAAAACAAAAATTATTGGCAATGTCGATCACCGAAAAAACAAAACACACAAGCCAATCAGTTACTCGCCCATCGCCACTTTATCAAGCAAGCTAGATAATTCCCTAACCAAGTTGAATCAAAACAATGATTTTGATTCTGTTGAACCTTCCACCGTCCCAAACAAAAAGAGGCTTCCCTGTTTGAAAAAAGTGAAGTCAAAATCTCAGTGTCGAATGTATCAGCCAGGAACTAACTCTGGGCTTCTGAATCTCATCACCACAAATCTCCTCTGTATTACTCAGTTCTTCATGCTACAGATGCACTTTTAAAGGCTATATATATATATTTTTGTTTTAAAGGTAGATTTAAAGAAAGACTATGAATGAGCTCTGAAAATTGTTGCAAGTATATGGAAAAATGGGCTTCACAAAAGCAGCTTCACTAAAGGTGACTGAATATTTTTTTATGGTTGTGAGTTTCTGAGTTTAGAGAGTGCAACGATTTTATTTTATTCCTCATAGAATTAAGGGAAGGTTCCTTTAAGGGTCGGGACGAGACTCTGCTAAACAGGAAGGTTTAGCTTTTTTTTTTTTGTAAATTAAAGTTGTACTTAACAATTCAACATGTACACTGTAAAATGCTGTTTGTCTGCTCTGTTTATGACTATTCTAGTTCTTTGTAATGATTTCTGTCATTCTATGTTTCTGGGTAGTATTTGTTGAAGAATACTATCAATTTACTTAAACATTCTTCATGTATACACATATAGATATGCATTTTATTTTAAGTGTGCTGAAATTAAGTAAAATAAACATGTTCTTTTTTGTTTTCCTAAACTTTATTTAAGATTGAAACTGGCAAGGTTTGTAAAATTGGTTCATTTTATTAAGTACATGACCATTAAGATTCCCAACACAACTTGATGAATTCATGAAAATATACAATATTAAGCAGAGATTATAAAGGGTTATCAAAAATGATGGTACATCCATAAAGATGACCTGTCAGCCTGCATGATACACTGCATGACATACAGCCCACAGAGACACTGACCCCAATGTTACTGCCCACTTGGCCAATATACCCCAATTTGAATCACCAAAGGCTTATACCTTTCGAATGGCTGAATGGATTTGGATAAACAAAACACCAAAATACTTAGCGTGGCAATGCCTCAGATGATGTATGTCACTGGGCTCTGAGACCTGGAGACATGATCTCTTTAAGATATATCTCTTGATATCCCCATGGGTAAGCTGTTTAAAGGTCATATGGCACTCATAAAAGTGCATTTTGGTGGTGTTAGTTCTCATGACACAATACTTTTCGTAACAGCTGTCCTGGGTATTGTCCTGTTCAAGTGAATGGGCCAATGCTGGAATACCCAAAAGAACCACTATGAAAAGTGTGAAGTGACAGCTAAAAACTTGATGCAAAGAGCTGATCTGT
Source organism: Leptodactylus fuscus (assembly GCF_031893055.1). Lineage (NCBI taxonomy): Eukaryota > Metazoa > Chordata > Amphibia > Anura > Leptodactylidae > Leptodactylus > Leptodactylus fuscus. The sequence goes on along the minus strand of NC_134265.1, from coordinate 113,255,061 downwards.
GATAGTGCCAATTTTGGACCCCTATCAATCTAGAAATCATGGGCCTAGTTGTCGCAACATGGGGCCCCAACCTTAAACAACTTAAAGAAGATTTCGACTGGTCTTGTCTGACACCGTCCACTTGACAGTACAGTGCGTAAATAGCATATCAAGTGACAAAAATTAAAAAAAAACATTCATACTCTCTTTACCTCTCTTGGGCTTCTCAGTGCTTTGCTCGTGGGGTCATGCACCTGGGGTCACCACTGAGGCTTGCCCATCCCCAATGAGGCCCAATCATATGATTCCACCTATTATACTTTGGGGTCTGAAGAGGTCTCCAGAGTATAATAATGTCACTTTCACTTTGTGTTTGTCTTAGAGACTTATAAATTGGATAGATAGGTTCCTAGGCGCACTGGCAGTGTTCTACACTATGTTTTAAGCTATTTTAAGATGTGTTTCATACTAAACTTGTTCAACCAGAAACAAATCTTGGACCTGAGCAACCTAAACCTGAAATAATACAAATCCTGAGAGGTCCGTCCGTCTGTAGCTATTAATTGATGTAAAGAAATGGACTGTTAGAGGTGGTGAAGTGACCTCTCTGTATATAAAGCCTGATTGCTGGTCTTGGTCCATTTCCAAATAAGTTCTTCTACTATTTTTCAGTTAACCCTTCCAATCACAAAGGTCTTTTATATCATATACCTGAACAGACATAACCTGTACTACGTGGTGTGTTCAGCACCTCATCACAAAGCTATGAGGAGAAAACCTTCGTCATACATATTTGATGAAGCTTTTTGTCAGAGACATAAAAAGATACAGTAGGGCTCCAAAGAGTCTTCCAGGTGCTGCATTATGGATTATACAACAAAGAGGTTGTATTAAGCTATAAACACTCATGTCTATATGACCTGAAGAATGGAAATTATAAGAGGAGTAAAGAATGGTAGACATGAGCCATTTGTGATTTAGTGAAGCCATCTCAATTACACGCAAACGTAAAAGGGTTTTCCATGAACATAGTCACATTTACCTTTATAGACAATTTACAGATTTCCTCCAACCATCTTATGGTTGCCAGTCTTTTGTCTTGATCAGTTGCCAATGTGGATACAACCGTGAATGCAGGAACTTTCTATGGCCTGGCACTTCTCAGAAACTTAGCCATAATTTCCATTTTGTGGCCAGGTTTTTTTTATCATGTATGTCCACAATAAGGAAACCATGGCTTCTAATGCTCCAAGTGACAAAAATATTTGTGGTCTTCTGTAATGACGTATCAAACTGTATAGATAATGTATAGAGACTGTGCAAAGCCATTCCTCATGAATGGACAGGGAGCTGAAATTATCACCAAAAATGTAATCCCTGTGAGCTGCAGTGGGCAATGTAAGTAGGCACCCTACTTACATGTGGACCATAGTCGTGTAAACTCATGAAATTGTAATTGTAACACAGGGGAGAGGAGTATATTGGGAAGACATAACTTATGTTGTCTCTGCATTCATTGCTAAAGACTGGGTTCACATTACTGCAACTGTCCACTCTGGGATAACAGGACAGGGGACGGCTTACTGGTGGTCAGCTTTAGAACCTGTTCAATTGAATGGGTTTTTAAAGGTCACCACTGGTGTCTGTATGCAGTCTCTCCGCCTGGAAACAGTTTTTGTTTTTTTTTTTCAAAGTACGACACGTTTTGGGCCAACTAAAAACCCTTTCTCAAGTGCGAATTTGCAGGTCACGTTGGCCTAAAACGCGTCGTGCTTTTCTGTTTTTATTCATCTCAGTAAAAGGTTACTGTTCACTTGGATTTGTTGACCCCACCTTCCTTAAGGCCACCAGTGAGCGCGGACCCCCTGTTGTGGACCTAGGTCCACATTGTTGCTTCCTATTAAATAAAATGAAAATTGAACCCTTCCTGTAACCCATACTGCCAGGGAATATTTTGTGTGACATGAATGGCACGGACATGTAATAATGCATCCACATGACAGAATATATGTTATATCAAATCCACACAAAATATTTTAAGACTTATTAAAAGAGTTGAAATCCTCTTCAGCAATGGTTCACCTTAAGTGCTTAAAGTATGTGCATACAAACACAAGGTTTCGGAGGAGCCTCTGAAAATCCTCAGTGTGTTATGCGGAATAATTCTTCTGCAGGTCTCGAATTTTATAACCTATCCGTTAAATGTACTTAAATCATTGTAGTTTTTCCTCAGGAATTTACAAACCATGCAGACCTGTTCTTCTTTCCGATGAAATATGTGACAGTTCAGTATGGTGAAGCTATAGAAAATTGTTTTCTGTAGAAATAATTCTGCCATACACAAATATATTCAAGGCCAAAACTGGTAAACTTTAAAAAGAAACTTTCCGGCCCTGAAATAAAAAAAATGGAAATAAAATAAAAAGTAGTATATTATATAGTATCGGTGAAAGTGCTGTAGGTACTCTAGAAATACGAATGCTGTAAACATATCTTTCATTATGATAAGTCATTTATAACGTTGCACATTTTAGAGTCGAGATAAATGCAGAAGAACTTGATTCTTAACCAAGGTCTCTTGAAAAATATACAGCACTAGAGTTTTATGAACAATTTCTCAGCATTTCAGAGCTTACAGATTCTGAGATCAGCCTCGGCACCCTGCAGTGGATTTCACTAATATTTCAAGGTAGAAAGTCTGCAGGGGAAAACTGCACGGACTTTCTCTTAAAAATGCTGGGGAAAAAAACGTGATGCAATTCCACCATTGTCTTTTCCATAGTGTTTTTTGGCTGAGGCTCACTACCCAGGGTTTTAGCCTTAAAGGGGTTTCTGGCCCCAAATGGAGTTTTCATACTGATAAGCCTACACAGATCAAGTGTTCCGGCAGCCCTCAGGCCTAAAGACTGGTAAAACAGATGATCTGTGTGGGGTTTGGGTGTCGGACCTCACAGATCATATACTGAAGATCATGTAGATTGCTCATCAGTATGAAAAGTATTTGGGGGCTCCACGTAACGTACATGCCGCATAATAAATCACGGCATTCTACAGTCAGGGCAAAGTGGATGGGATTCTAGCAAATCCCTTGCCCACTTTGTAGTACAAATCACGCTGCGAACATGCCACAATTTCCAAAACCGCCTCCATTTTGTGAAATTACAGCATGTCAATTATACCTACCGAAACACCGGTGGTTTCCTCATAGGTATAATTGAAACAGAAAGTCCGCAGAGTAAACCCCTGTGAATTTTCTGTCTAAAGTACTGCATTGCCCCCGCAGCGCCTTTTTACTGCGGGATGCCACATGGGGCCCTTAAGCTAGTTGCACACAACTTTGCACACCTTTAAGCCAGTTGCACATGTCGTGAATGAACAGCACGCAGATGTCACCCATGTGCCACTTGTGCACCTCACATATCACATACTGACGATCATGTGGATTGGTCATTAGTATGAAAACTGTATTTGGGGGTCAGAAAACACCTTGAGGCTGGGGCCCCATGTAGCATAAATGCAGTGATTTAAACCAGTTGCACATGTCGTGAATAAACGGCACATATGGCACACAGGGACATGCGGATGTAACCTGTGCACTGCCCATGCACAGGACATGCTTCTGCGGTCCCTATTCATTGCATGAAAGGAAGAAGGGCCACAAAATTGGGTTGTAGGAGGCAACATGGTGGCTCAGTGGTTAGCACTGCAGCCTTGCAGTGTGGGAGTTCTGGGTTTGAATCCTGACAAGGACAACATCTGCAAGGAGTTTGTATGTTCTCACTGTGTTTGCATGGATTTCCTCCTATACACAAGAACATGTAATTTATGCTCATGTGTACGGGACCATAGCGATGAATGGGTCATGGGTCAATGAAACATAGTGGCCACAGGAAAAAAATTGTAGCGGAAAGAAAAATACAGGAAAGAAAAACTGCTGAGAATAATGCAGCAAAAAACTTAAAGGGGTTGGCCACTTTCAGAGCAATATTGAGAAACAAATTTACAATAAAAGGATATACAATTATTTTCCAATATACTTTCTATATCAATTCCTCACAGTTTTCTAGACTTCGGCTTGCTGTCATTCATTCTGTTACTTCTAGTGGATAAAACTTTGACCATGGTCATGTGATTTATGGTCCATGGTCATGTGATGAGCACGCAGGTGCGCCGCTGATTACTGTTGTTAGGGGCACAAGACCCCTGACGTATGTTGAAGTAGGTCTAATTTAATATGCAGGCCTGGAGAAGTCACCCCCATCATCAGGCCTGGAGAAGTCACACACACAGTGTATTAAGTGAGTTCTTATTTTAATGGTAGGAAAAGGTAGTTTAAATACAATACAGACAAGAGCAGGTTGCACTATAACATAACATGGTTGGCATAACATGATTGGTTGTAGAGTTGTAACATAAACCTAGCCTGTGACTATTGGTTAAGGCCTACTGTAATCTCCATCTCATTATCACTATCCAACAAGAGAGATAATGATCACATGCTGGTCAGACCACTCCAGCCTTGGGGCTAACGATCAATAGGCTATAGAACCTGTTTCTACACACCCAGTACATCTTCAAAAGCTGAGGCCCTAAACAGTGATAAAGATACATGGCCCATTCACTCATCTTGGACTCTCTTCTTTGATCTTTTGTATACAGCCATTCGAACAATGCCCATTCCCAGCCTGACTGTCTCCATTTTCTGTAAGGTGGTATAGATTTGTGTATAGTATCAACAAATACACAGCACATGGCCGGTTTAACCGGTTCCTTGTGGAAGAGACAACTCATCCCTGAGATAGAGAGTGAGATAGAGAGATATAAAGAGATATAATGAGATATACCAGTATCAGCCCCCACCTTTTTATACTTAATTTTTCCAAAGATATTGTTGGCCCCCCACACTGTGCTGTGACTATAACGAGCGGCACCTGTGTGCTCATCACATGACCATGGACCGTAAATCACATGACCATGGTCAGAGTTTTATCCACTAGAAGTAACAGAATGAATGACAGCAAGCCGAGATCTAGGAAGCCGTCAGGAACTGATACAGAAAGTATATTGGAAAATTGTATATCTTTTTATTGTACATTTGTTTCTCAATATTGCTCTGAAAGTGACCAACCCCTTTAAAGCATTTGTGCTGTGTGGGGCCTTAGCTTTAAAATTAACTATTTAAATATTTTTTTTTATTCACTTTTTATTTATCATTGCCACCATTTTCCCTGAGTGAGGTTCATCCACTAACTGCAATAAGTAGTGAAACAAAAATGATAAATATAGTATAATGAGAGATTGACTTCTTCCATCAGCAATACTACCCATAGACTAGTGAAGGAGCCTTGCATACACTGAGACACTTGCGTTGTAATGAATTTGAGGAGCTTTTATAAGGACACAATTTTATCGCTGTTGAAGTTCTTTCTTTGGAATGACTTCACACAAAGTAGACAAAAATGCTAATACAGACACACCAGAAAGAGGACGACGGCAGACGCTTTAGGAGAAATATCTGTTTCAGGTGCAAACCTCACATGGCGTAAACTTTGCAGCTGGGTCGCGCTGGAAAAACCATGGCAAAAACTTCAGCGTTTTACAGTCCCTGCAAAATGGATGGGATTCTAGTGAGTACCTGCAGTGGAAAATGACGTAGAATGTATATAGAGGGAAACTCTGCGGACTTTCTGTGAAAAACACTGCAGGAAAAACTGTGATGCGTTTCCGCCATTGTTTTTCTCGCAGTGCTTTTTGGTTACAGTAGGGCCATAGCCTCAAGCTGTATGTGGAGCTGAAATGGTTCTTGTACATTAATTACTATTATACAAAGAAGACAAAAGAACAAAACTTAAAGAATAAAACTGAATTAATGCTATACCACATATACACAGCACATAGAGGATTCCTCTTAAAAGGTTTCTCAATGAACATAATTAGATTTAAATTTGTAGATAAACTATTTTTGCAAATATAAATAATTACTAATTCTGCAAAGTTTTAAAGATTTTCTATAATCATCTTAGTGCTGACAGTCTCTTGTCTGCAAATCTATATATGTTATGTTCATGGGAATACACCTTTTTCGCCGTGGCAAAAGCACACTATGTTAATTATACCCTTGGAAAGGCCAAGTTTTCCCCAGAGACTTATATGAGTAGGGAAGCAAAAATGAAAAGTGCTGAAAATACAAGTGATTTTGCAGCATTTTTCTTTGTACAGTTTCCACTGCGTTTGACTACATGTGGCCTTAGACTAAGGCTAAGGCCCCTTGTTGCAGAAATGCAGCTGAAAAAAACAATATGTTTTAGACTAAGGCCCCAGATAGCGCAGCAGGCCACAGCAATAAGGCCACTGCAGGAAAAAACGCTGCAGCAACGCATTGCAGTCTTTCCCACAGCGCTTTTTGTAGCAAGTCCGCAGAGGATTCCGACAAGGTTTCCGTAGGTAACTTGCAAAATGTATAAATGATAATATTCTGGTCAAGAGCTGCATTCACAGTTTTACTAGTTGTTATCAGAAACAATGTCTCACTAGGCTCTTAGGTTCCATACACACAGTAAACACAGCAAATCCTTATATGAATGGAAAGAAGCATAAAAAGAGAAAAGCAACTGTAATGGAATGAAAGAAAAAGATTTACAAATGATCTCATTCATCTAATGCTTCCGCATGTATACATCAAAACTAAACGGAATTTCACTCTTATTTCTGGTAAAGATATACAAAGAAATACTCAAAGGATATCCAAATTATGAACATAAACCAGGTTTTCATTTATTTACATGTCTATACAGACAACTTAGCAGTAGAAGATCAACTCATCACCTACTAGTAAGCTTTTGAAGTTACGTGTCCTATGTGTTGTAATCTGCAGGACTGTTCACACTGGTATAAAGTTGGGCATACACATGAGAAAGCTGGTGGCCAAACAATACTTAATTATATTCTACATAACATCCATTAACAAAATGAATGACACCACTCAGCTTTCTATTAAATCATAAACTTCCAAGCCATATTACAGAGGAACAGCACAACGCAAAGTTATGAAGAAACATGACGCACAACTGTTATTTCTTGGGCAATTTACTAAAATCAATAGGAGACGTGAAAGGAGTTGCCTCGCAGCAGACATTGGTGGCGTATCACTAGAACAGTGGGAGTTCAATTGCTGTGACCAACACTTATCACTAAAATAAAGTGTCAGTAACACTAAGAGAGCACAATAATAGAAGAATATATAGAGAAGAAAAACCCTGCAGAGCCAACAGAGGAAGAAGCCTTAGCACCATGAGGAACATTGGACAAGCCCTGATACTTGTACATCGGTAGCTTGTTGCAGGCATGTCAACTCATTTTATTTTAGATTATTAATATTCTTGTAGCGTACCCAAAAAATTTTTTATCATATAAACTCAGAGTAGGGGAGTATAACCTACCCAAAGTGGGACGTATTAAAATATAGCCTTTATTGGTTCAGTTAAAATACCCAAAGGAACAAACAAAAAATTCCCCATTAAAAAAGAAAGAAAGGAAAGGAGAATGGACAGAGTAGTGTGTCTCTGAAATTGCTATGTCAATTGGACAGCATTCACACCTAGCAGCTACTAGAGAACCACAGTGAGCAATCTGATTTACTTGTATGGAATCTCACAACACTCCTGCACTTGTGCCCATATCATTAACACTTTGCTGTTCACTGGTATCCGTGTACTGCTAGGCTAGTCTTTGCTTTCTGATAGCTAATTCCTCCTTCTTAACCACTATTGTATTAACCCTTTTCTATTGCTAATAGTGCACTAAGTAACTTGTTTGTATAGCTGAATAGGGAGAAGTTTACTGACTCACATATATCAGGGAATCATTCAACTAACAATAGGGCAAGCTAGACACTTATCTCGCCCATTCAACCACGTCAATCTGTCACCTGACCGGTTTCAATGTCCCTTTACTATCTGATACATCATCAGAGGTGTCATTTCTATTATTTCTTTCTGACACTGGAGTATGCTTTGTATATTCAATATAGCCCCCAGCCCCCGTCAGCATTGATAACAGCCACGCGAGTGAACTAGGAGCCCGTCTTTTAAAGCCCAGGGACCGCCCCTCATCCAAGCTCTAACCAATCAGGGAGCTTGAAGGTCCAGCTTGATCTCTGCCTCACCTGAGGCTTAATCCCATGAGCATGTGCTAGGTTAGAGAGCATGTTACAGGGGTGAGCAGGGGTGATGACACCACAGTTGTGAGACATATTATTGAAAACCATGGGGGGGAAGTGTCCCATCTAACCTTTCAAGGCATTGAGAGGGTATTCCCCTCCTCTAGGGGAGGTGACCTTGACAAAAAACTCCTACAAAAAGAAGCGAGATGGATTTTCACATTAGATACGGTGCAACCTAAGGGGTTAAATGAGAACATCTCGTAGGCGTGTTTTATCTAGGAGTTAATAGGCACTCCACAACAAATAGGATCTGTCAAGTTAAACGGAGTGATCTTGATGCATAAAGTTGAGCATTCTTGTCACTGAGGGATAAGAGCGATATAACGTATCGAGAGGGATGGCAATGCATCATTATGGATGTCCTGGAATACAGTATGAAAGGGAAGTTGCGGACAAATGGTAATAATATTACTCTGAAACAACATGGATAGGTGTACACTGAGATAGGAGATCATGGAGTGATTTGTGATATATGCTGAGACACTCTCCCTTGCTTATGGAAGGCTCCTGAGGAGATAGAACGCCGTTCTTAGGCATTGCTGGAATATTCTTACCTGTAATCGATAGCCATGCTGGTTTGTTTGTTGTTACTCGCCAGTGTGGGCGGGACTTGGAGAGGTTTGGCCGTATGGCCTCTCTCTATTGGCCACCGGTCGGCACATGCTCATGGAATTAAGCCTCAGGTGAGGCAGAGATCAAGCTGGACCTTCAAGCTCCCTGATTGGTTAGAGCTTGGATGAGGGGCGGTCCCTGGGCTTTAAAAGACTGGGCTCCTAGTTCACTCGCGTGGCTGTTATCAATGCTGACGGGGGCTGGGGGGCTATATTGAATATACAAAGCATACTCCAGTGTCAGAAAGAAATAATAGAAATGACACCTCTGATGATGTGTCCGATAGTAAAGGGACATTGAAACCGGTCAGGTGACAGATTGAGGTGGTTGAATGGGCGAGATAAGTGTCTAGCTTTGCCCTATTGTTAGTTGAATGATTCCCTGATATATGTGAGTCAGTAAACTTCTCCCTACTCAGCTATACAAACAAGTTACTTAGTGCACTATTAGCAATAGAAAAGGGTTAATACAATAGTGGTTAAGAAGGAGGGATTAGCTATCAGAAAGCAAAGACTAGCCTAGCAGTACACCGATACCAGTGAACAGCAAAGTGTTAATGATATGGACACAAGTGCAGGAGTGTTGTGAGATTCCATACAAGTAAATCAGATTGCTCACTGTGGTTCTCTAGTAGCTGCTAGGTGTGAATGCTGTCCAATTGACATAGCAATTTCAGAGACACACTACTCTGTCCATTCTCCTTTCCTTTCTTTTTTAATGGGGAATTTTTTGTTTGTTTGTTCCTTTGGGTATTTTAACTGAATATGTCCCACTTTGGGTAGGTTATACTCCCCTACTCTGAGTTTATATGAAGGCATGTCAACTCACCTGGATTTCACAGGAATCTCTGAGTTTTCAGACCCCCTTACCTGATCATTGATCACTTTCATCCAAATGTTGGCTCCTGCATTGCAATGTCACCTCACTGCAGTGAATAGTAAAGTAATAGTAGAGGGAGTCTGTCATCAGGGTGAAGTTTTTGAAACCAGCAATACAGTTATATAGGTTAGGTTTGTCTTACTGTAACACTTTATTTTCCATGAAAACCCATGTCTCTGATGCCCACAATATGCATTAAGCAGTCTGGAGCAGAGGGGGCAGCTCCATTGCTCCATACTCCTCAAATACACCCTCCCTTCTTGAGTTGACAGGGCCAGGGAGGTGTACTTAAGTATTGCCTGACCCCGTGTTCTTGTATTGGCACCGATGTATTAGAACAAATAAAAATGACACAAAACTTAGGAAATAAAATTGATATATTTGGTATTGCCATAACAATCTACACAACAACATGAACACAATGTCATCACTAAATGACGTAAATAAGAATGGCGCAATATTATTATATGGGATTTGTGCCCTGTTATAATGTCAGACCCTTTAAAAATACCGCTCCAACTTTTGCTGCAAGGCATTCCCAGGTTGACATCTCTATTATTACAGTAATAGGGATGACACAATCCCTTTTTACCTTTGGAGTTAGCTATTCAGCTTCAATAACTTTTCACAACTGAACGTGCCAGTCATTAGTTCATTCGCTTGGCATTGTGGTTACCGCTTTCTGATGTTAATTGAATATCATACAGATAGATAGACATTTAGGAGTATACTATAGCAGTATTCATAGAGTACATCAGGATTAGTATTAAAAACACTCTAACACTGTCGGCTACGTGCAGCTCGTACATGTAAATGTGCAGGCTAAAATATGCTAGCGCACCAGTCTAAGATTGCAGTGCAAGCACCTTCTTGGCACATAGTCAAATGAGTTCATGAGTACATATTTTACTGTACAATGGATTAATTGAATGTCTCCTCTGCCATGATTTTGCATTTAGCATAGTCATATTCTTAGTTGCTAAGGTTTACTGATACATATTTAATTGGTTTAAAGAAAATGTCTGCCTTAAAAGCTGTCTCAGCTATTCATAAGTTCCCTGCATTCATTCTCAAACTCAACATAGCCAAGTGATGTACAATGCCTAGAAATTGCTGCCTTATTAAAGAGGACCTTTCACCACTTTTGGGCACATGCAGTGTTATATACTGCTGGAAAGCTGACAGTGCGCTGAATTCAGCGCACTGTCGGCTTTTCCGATCTGTGCCCGGTGTAAAGAGCTTACGGTGCCGGTACCGTAATGCTCTATGGTCAGAAGGGCGTTTCTGACAGTTAGCCAGGAACGTCCTTCTGGCTCGCGGCGCCTATTGCGCTGTGCTGTGGAGCGGGGAGGAACGCCCCCCTCCCGCTCCTGATAATACTCGTCTATGGACGAGCTGTGTGAGCAGAGGGAGGGGGCGTTCCTCCCCGCTCCACAGCACAGCGCGATAGGCGCCGCGAGGCAGAAGGACGTCTCTGGCTAATGGTCAGAAACGCCCTTCTGACCATAGAGCACTACGGTACCGGCACCGTAAGCTCTTTACACCGGGCACAGATCGGGAAAGCCGACAGTGCGCTGAATTCAGCGCACTGTCAGCTTTCCAGCAGTATATAACACTGCATGTGCCCAAAAGTGGTGAAAGGTCCTCTTTAAAGAAACTCCACAAAGGACGCTATAAATGTAAGATCATAGCACTTCTTCATAATGGTGCTCGGTAATATTGGAAAATTACAGTACTACGGGTTGACAAATCTCCTAAGTAGGCGACTTATTGGGTTTTAACCCAAGAAGGTGGGTATTTTATGTTAAGGTTGTCAGCTCATGAATGAAAACGGTTTTACATATTAATTTGCAAACAGGATTATCTCCTATGAAAACGCATACACAACTCTCAAAAGCATGGACTTAAATAGATTAACGTTAAGCCCTAGGAAACAAGGAATTACTATAACTAGTGGAAGTACACAACATTTAGCTTAATGCATGTTATTGTGGAGGACCGACACTCAGAAATCTCAGAAACATAAAGCAAAAAGAGTCCTGCAAAATGAATCCACCTTACAATGGTGGGATAAATATAACATATTAATAGATATACAGTATAAATAGAGTATATCCAAAAATATAAAATTTATAGAACAGAATATATGCAAATGTATTGCACTGCCGGCATATGAGTCAATAAATAGAAAGATGTTCACATATGCAGGTACACATGGAATATATAGATATTGAACATCTATTATGACGTTTCGTCTGATGAGCTGATTTACTCATATGTACCTGTATACATATACATAAACTGGGAGCTCTCCAGATGACAGCTAGGTTATACTGTGTATTGTTCTATACGGTGTCGTATAAATGAGTATTCCAGAGCTCCAGAAGACTTGACTTCACAAATTCTTCTTCTAGTGAGGGTCTCAGTCCTCATTTCAAATTCTTGAATATTTCCACAAAGTAGAGAAACACAATAGAGAAAACTACACGGATGCACAATGTGAACCCCCCAGCGAGCGGAGCATAAAACAGCTTTCTGCTTCAATAATAATTGGATCCCCATTTTTAAACATATGTAAGATCTTCATTACATAAAGAGTAAAAGTATGGAACATTCATATACAAGAATATTTAATGAATATTTATATTAATATTTAAGTTTATCAATTTCTAAGCAGTGCTGAATTTAGCTAGGAACTGAAGGTCTATGTCTATGAGCGTCTATGGACACCGGATTAAAGGGAGTCTGTCAGCATCAATAAAGTATTAAACCAGCCCCAGTACCTTATAGTGCTCAGAGCCGTCAGCCTGGTGCTAACATTGGTTTATAGAATGGCTACTTCATTTTGGGGGGAAAAAAAACCCTGCTTTTAAATCTTATGGAAATGAGCTAAGAATGCATTGGCGGATATTCTGGGGTGGCTGGGAATCACAGCAAGATCTTCCTCTTGCTGACTATCATGCCAGCAATGCTGATATAATCAGAATTTTCCTCTGCATCCTCCAAAGCAAGAGTAAGATCTTGCCACAATACTCGGCCAACCCAAAATACACCCACAATGCACTATTAGCTCATTTGTTGTAGAATAAAAAGCAGCTTTTCCTCCAAATGAAGCAGCCATTCTAGAAACAAGTAATAGCACTGTGCTAACTGTTCTGAGCACTATAAGGTAGTGGGTAGAGATCAGCGAACAGTAAAATGTTCCAGGTTTGATATTCGTTTTGAGTAGCCCCTCAATATTCGACTACTCGAATCGAATATCGAACCCTATTATAGTCTATGGGGGGAAAATGCTCGTTTCAGGGGTAGGCAACGTTCGATCAAATTATACTTACCAAGTCCAGGAGTGAAGGTCGGGCTGGATCCTCCGAGAAGTCTTCTCCGTGCAGCGTCCCCGCGGCATCTTCCGGCTCTGAATTCACTCTGCCAGGCATCCGGCCTGGGCAGAGCCAACTGCGCATGCCCGCACTACAAGCAGACATGCGCAGTCGGCTCTGCCCAGGCCCGATGCCTGGCAGAGTGAATGAAGAGCCGGAAGACGCCGCGGGGAAGCTGCACGGAGAAGACTTCTAAAGGTAGGAGAAGAACCAGCGTTGATTGGCCGACTGTATAGCATTCGGCCAATCAATGCTGGTTCTGCATCGAACTTTTACATTTGAATAGCGAGTGGTACTCGATCGAGTATGAATATTTCGAATACCGTAGTATTCGATCGAATACCTACTCGATCGAGTACTACTCGCTCATCTCTAGTAGTGGGTTATTTTAATAATGTTCTGACGCTGACAGACTCCCTGTAAGGGGGAACCTACATACGAAATTATGTATTTTTATATATTAGTTACATATGTGTTGTTTCTTATCTTTCCTTTGGGTTGGGTTTCCTTATCATGTCTCAAGATGACCAGATTTCTAATGTCATGAGATATGTATACCTGTGTTTCTCTGAAAATAAGAGTATTATATTATTTTTCGCTGTGATAGATGGGTTATGGCTTATTTTCAGGAGATGTCTTATTTTTTTTCCATTGACAACAATCCACACATCAGACTCGCTAATGGTGGATGGGGTCTGTGTCACTTCTGTCAAAGACATGTCACTGTCAGGGGCAACATGGTGGAACAGTGGTTAGCACTGCAGCCTTGCAGCGCTGGAGTCCTGGGTTTGAATCCCACCAGGAACAACATCTGCAAGGAGTTTGTATGTTCTCTACGTGTTTGCGTGGATTTCCTCCCATTCCACAAAGACATATTGATAGGGAAAAAAAATGTACCTTGTGATCCCTGTATGTGGAAAAAAAAGACATGTCACTGTCGGACCCCTTGCCATTGCAGCAACGTTCCACTACTGCCAAGTGTAGCAGTTGGCTCCTTTTGATGACTTACAACAGCCATACCTGATCTGTGTGTGAGAGCCCAGCACTACCAGTTGTCAACTCTTATTGTTGTGGAGAACTATCTCACTAGCGCCATGTTGTACAGATAGTTCCCTTAGGCTGAGGCCCCATGTTGTGGAAACACAGATTTTGATGCGGTTTTCTGAGCCAAATCCAGGAGTGGATTGAGCAGAAGGGAGGAGTATAAGAGTTTCCTATATATTTGCTATTCCTCTTGTAGACATTCTTGGCTTTTGCTTAAAAAACTGCAACAAAATCTGAAACAAAAAAAAAAATGTGTTTCTGCAACGTGGGGCTTCAGCCTGAAAGTCAAAGTCCGACTCTTGTGAGGGTGCAATTCATTTGGGAGTGTCTGCTTTCCTTGATGATGGGTTTACTATATCAGTTCTGCTCTATTCTATTTACTTTTTAGGGCTATTTTCAGAGTAGGGGTTATATTTCAAGCATACTCCAAAAATCCTGAAAAATCCTGCTAAGGGTGAGTTCACACTGAGTATACGCCAGCTTATTCTGAACGTAAAACACGTTCAGAATAAGCGGCGTATAAAGCAGTTCCATTCATTTCTATGGGAGCCGGCATACGAGCGCTCCCCATTGAAATGAATGGGCTGCTTTTTTCACTACGAGCACTCCCATTGAAGTGAATGGGAAGCACTGCGTGTACAGCTAGCTCTGCTCATGCCGAGCCGTACACGCGAGCACTTCCCATTCACTTCAATGGGAGTGCTCGTAGTGAAAAAAGCAGCCCATTCATTTCTATGGGGAGCGCTCGTATGCCGGCTCCCATAGAAATGAATGGGAACTGCTTTATACGCCGCTGATTCTGAACGTGTTTTACGTTCAGAATAAGCTGGCGTATACTCAGTGTGAACTCACCCTAAGGCTTATCTTCAGGGTAGATCTTATTTTCAGAGATACACAGTAGATAAGCGGTGCCCACTTCTGAAAAAATAAACAAGTTTAAGATATATCTGAGCTAATGAGATTCGGCTAAAGACAACCCTAGTAGTTCACTAATTGTAATCATTTATTAATGACTTATTCCTTAGTAAATCCCTCAGCCTGCTCGCCCTTACTGAAACTTGGATCCAGCAGGCAGACACGGCCTCCCCTGCTGCTCTGTGTCATGGTGGCCTACAATTCGCACACACCTCTAGGCTTGATAATACAGTCCTATGAAAAAGTTTGAGCACCCCTATTAATCTTATTAATTTTTAGTTCTAAATATTTTCGTGTATGCAACAGCCATTTGTTTGATATATCTAATAACTGATGGACACAGTAATATTTCAGGATTGAAATGAGGTTTATTGTACTAACTGAAAATGTGCAATATGCATTAAACCAAAATTTGACCGGTGCAAAAATATGGGCACCTCAACAAAAAAGTGACATTAATATTTAGTACATCCTCCTTTTGCAAAAATAACAGCCTCTAGTCGCTTCCTGTAGCTTTTAATTGGATCCTGGATGAAGGTATTTTGGACCATTCCTCTTTACAAAACAATTCAAGTTCAGTTAAGTTTGATGGTCGCCGAGCATGGACAGCCCGCTTCAAATCATCCCACAGATGTTCAATGATATTCAGGTCTGGGGACTGGGATGGCCATTCTAGAACATTGTAATTGTTCCTCTGCATTAATAGGGGTGCCCATACTTTTTCATAGGACTGTAGGCAGGGTGGTGGGGTAGGCTTACTTCTGTCACCACAGTGCATTTTTCAGGCCATTCCACCGGTCCCCTCACTCACATTCTCCTCATTTGAAGTCCATGCTATCAGACTTTTTCGCCCACTCTCCTTACGGTTAGCTGTGATCTACCGTCCACCTGGCTCACCCTACCAATTTTTGGATCACTTTGCTTCTTGGCTTCCCCACTTTTTATCCAGTGACATTCCTACCCTCATCATGGGTGACTTTAACATCCCTATTGACACCCCTCACTCCCCAGCTGCCTCACAGTTTCTCTCATTAACCACTTCTCTTGGTCTTTCACAATGTTCTTCTTCTGCCACACATGTAGGTGGAAACACGATTGATCTCGTCTTCCATCGACTCCTCACAGTTTCTAAATTTACTAACTCTGCTCTGCCCCTCTCTGATCATAATCTTCTGTCTCTCACCATCAGTGCCCTCTCCCCTTCACAAGATACACCTACCCAACACACATATAGGAACTTACGTGCTATCGACACCCAGCACCTCTCAGATACTATACAGTCCTCTCTGTCCCCCATCTCTTTAATCTCCTGTCCCAATCTGGCCACCAGTCACTATAATGAAACCCTTAAAAATGCATTGGATGAGGTGGCTCCCCCCTCCACTCGTAAAGTCCCACATAGGAGGCAGCAACCCTGGCACACGCCACAGACACGATTTCTTCAGCAGTGCTCTAGGTCTGCCGAACGTCTCTGGAGAAAATCACGCTCACCTGCAGATTTCCTCCACTTCAAATTTATGCTTAAAACGTATAGTTCTGCCCTTTACCTTGCCAAACAAGACTATTTCACTGCCCTTATCTCTTCTCTCTCCAGCAACCCTAAAAGGCTTTTTGAAACTTTTCACTCCTTACTCACACCAAAGGTGCAGATGCCATTCACAGACCTTAGTGCCAATGACCTGTCCACGTATTTCCATGATAAAATTGATAAGATCCATCAGGAAATTAATGCCCAAGCCCCAGGTGGCATTGATCTCCTCACCAACCGCACTTCAGCCTGTCCATTCTCATCTTTTGAACCTGTTACAGAAGAGGAAGTCTCCCAACTACTTTCTTCATCTCGCCCTACAACCTGCAGTAGTGACCCCTTCCCCTCACACCTTCTCCAATCTCTGTCCCCTGCTGTCACAACTTACCTTACTAAAATATTTAACCTCTCTCTCTCTTCTGGAATCTTCCCATCCTCCTTCAAGCATGCTGTTATAACTCCGCTATTGAAAAAACCCTCCCTGGACCCATCCTGTGCTGCTAACTATCGACCCGTCTCTAACCTCCCCTTCATCTCTAAACTCTTGGAACGCCTGGTCTATTCTTGTTTAATCCCCTATCTCTCTGCTAACTCTCTGCTTGACCCCTTACAATCTGGTTTCCGCGCTCTGCACTCTACTGAAACGGCTCTCACAAAAGTCTCCAATGATCTCCTAATGGCTAAATCCAATGGTGACTTCTCTCTCCTTATTCTTCTGGACCTCTCTGCAGCTTTTGACACTGTTGACCATCAACTCCTCCTCACTATGCTCCGCTCAGTCGGCCTCAAGGACACTGCGCTCTCCTGGTTCTCCTCTTATCTCTCAGACCGCACTTTCAGTGTATCATTTGCGGGCTCTGTTTCCTCCCCGCTTTCCCTTGCTGTTGGGGTTCCTCAGGGCTCAGTCCTAGGCCCCCTGCTCTTTTCTCTCTACACAGCCCCCATTGGACAAACCATCGCCAGATTTGGCTTCAGGTACCATCTTTATGCTGATGACACCCAATTATACACATCTTCCCGGGACATCACCCCTGCACTCATACAGAACACCAGCAACTGTCTCTCTGCTGTCTCAAATATCATGTCCTCGCTCTATCTGAAACTAAATCTCTCCAAGACTGAACTACTACTGTTTCCACCATCTAATAGATCTGTCCCTGATATATCCATTGTAGTCTCAGGCCTTACTATAACTCTTAGGCAGCAGGCCCGCTGCTCATATTGAATCACTCGCATATTCATGTCACCTCCACCTCAAAAACATCTCCAGAATACGCCCTTTCCTTACCAGAGATACACTAAAGACACTTACTGTCTCTCTGATTCATTCTCGCCTTGACTACTGTAACTCCTTACTAATCGGTCTTCCCCTCACTAAACTCTCCCCTCTACAATCTATTCTGAATGCAGCGGCCAGGCTCATCTATCAGTCTAGACGCTATAGCGATGCCTCTGGTCTGTGCCGGTCACTACACTGGCTGCCTATTCATTATAGAATAAAATATAAAGTTATCACTCTCATCCACAAGGCTCTCCATAATGCTGCACCTCCCTATATTTCCTCCCTCATCTCTGTCTATCGCCCAAATCGTGTTCTCCGCTCACTCAATGACCTAACACATCCTCTATTATCAGAACCTCCCACGCTCGTATACAAGACTTCTCCCGAGTTGCACCACTTCTCTGGAATGCTCTACCCCGGACAATCAGATTAACTCCCAATTTCTACAGTTTCAAACGCAAACTAAAGACGCATCTGTTCAGACAGGCCTATCACAATGTCTAACGTAAACCCTTAACCCTCCTCTGTCTCCGCTCCCACATTTCCCCACATGATATGATGTCATCTCATGCTAACTGCATAGGTCCAAGCTCCATCCACATGTTAAATGACACGACTGTCGACTGCTCATAAAGTCTTATGTTTATGCAATGACAGTCACCTCTATTACAAAAGTGTCTGACCCCTGCTACCTCGTGTCATCCCCTCTACCTCATAGATTGTAAGCTCTTGCGAGCAGGGCCCTCAGTCCCATTGTGTGAAATGATTTTCTTTGTAATGTATCGTTCTGTCGTTATTTGAACCCTACAAATTGTACAGCGCTGCGGAATATGTTGGCGCTATAGAAATAAAATTTATTATTATATTATTATTTATTAATAACATTCCTGTTGTATATAACTGCATAGCTTACATTAATTTTATTAGTATATAGGCTTCTTCTCTAGAACTGAATGGAAGATCTTAATAAATTGCAATGATTGGCCCAAATTATACCAGTCCAATACTTATGGAAAGATTTCACACTAATCTGAACTGGACCATAGACCAATGTGGCATGTACTACTTTATATTCACTTTTCTGTAATGACCAATATTATATACACCTCTCCAGGCCTACCTCCTGTTAATGCTCAGTTCCAGGCAATGCCACACATTATTTTTAGAGCACTATGAAGATATAATACTCCACGGAGACACTAGGGGACATTATAGCCTGAGGAGACACTGTGGAGACATTATACCAAGTGGGAACCATTAAGGTGGTATTGTGTTATATGAGGGCACTGTGTGGTGGCACTATGGGGGAATTATATTGTGTGGAGGAGTACTGTGTAAAATATGGAAATTGAGGTGTGAATAGGGTGTGTGTATTGTGAGCCATTGGTCTTCCGCTACCTGAAAACTGAATATTCTTTGAAACTGCACCCACTATAATCCACACCCCCTCACTATTCCTGTAAACAACTTTCAAATGTTGGCAACCATATTGATATCATATATCACTTGGATTGCTTTTATCATCTAATGTTCAAAACTATATGAAGAAGCCTGACGCACACATAAGTTATAACCAGATGTCTATGACGCTAGGTTCACAACTGCGTTCTGGTCTCCGTTCTGTGGTTTCCGTCTTCTGCATGCAAGAAGACGGAAACCACAGACCGGGTCCGGCCGTGAGCGGCGGTGAGCGTTTTCTGCTCTCTGCCGCGAAACCGGTTTTTTAAATCCGGACACAGAGTACTGCATGTCCGACTCTGTGTCCGGATTAAAAAAAACGATTTCGCGGCGGAGAGCATAAAACGCTCACCGCCGCTAACGGCCGGACAGCTTTCTCACCCATTCAAATGAATGGGTAAGAAAGACTCCTGCAGGTTTCCGTATCCTGCCTCTGTTTTTTTTTTTTTTAATTCAAAAATTTTTTATTAAAGATTTTCAAATTTACAACAAAGGAATGAGAAAAGGAAAAAAAAAAAAAAACCAGGAATGGCATACATGTTAGAAAACATCAAGTACAAACAATTGCAATAACCAATTCACAGGTCGGTGGGCAGGGAGGTGTGAGATGCTAAGTCCAAGCTATTTTTATATATATCTAGACTCACACAAATAGTGGTGGAGGGAGGGGAGAAAGAGGGAGAAGAAAGGGGGTAGGGAAGTGAGCAGATTGTGTGTCTTTGGGCAGTCGCCTAAGGCAATCCTGCGATATAGTTGTGCCACGGAGTCCAGACCTTCATGTACTTGTCGTGAGTCCGGTT
Organism: Leptodactylus fuscus; assembly: GCF_031893055.1. Classification (NCBI taxonomy): domain Eukaryota; kingdom Metazoa; phylum Chordata; class Amphibia; order Anura; family Leptodactylidae; genus Leptodactylus; species Leptodactylus fuscus. The sequence goes on along the minus strand of NC_134265.1, from coordinate 113,234,966 downwards.
CGTCCAGCTGAGTAATTCCTCTAATCTAGCTATGTCCTGGACCGTGTGTAACCACAGTTGAATAGGTGGGGGCCGATCCTGCATCCAAAATCTTGGGATCAACAATTTGGCTGCTGCTAGAAGCATGTGGGTCAATCTATCTTTGGTCGGTGAATACTGTTTAGTCGAAAGTGAGAGAAAAAGGGATTTCGGGTCTAATAGAAGAGGGGAGCCCCTGACTGCTGCAACAATGGACAAGACCTCGTCCCAAAAAGGCTTAATATTTGTACAAGTCCACCAAATATGGAGGTACGTACCGCGTTGTGAAGAACATCTCCAACATTTGTCGTCTGCTGAGAGTCCTTTCTGAACCAACCAATCTGGAGTCCTATACCAGCGCGATAGCAATTTGAAACTGTTCTCTTGTAAGCGGACACAGGGAGTAAAACCATGTGAGGCCGCCAGCGCTTGTTCAACCTCTTCATCGGTTAAGGTGATCTGAAGTTCTTTCTCCCAACTAGTAAGGTACGCGGGTTTGTATGGCGTTATTGGATTTACAAATCTGTGAAGCAGGGCTGCCGTTTTACGCAACATGGGAGTATCAGAAAGAAGCATTTTCTCAAAGGCCGTTAAAGATCTCTTCGGCATCTCTAGTTTATTAAACGTTGCTAAGTGGTGACTGATATGAGCCTGGTGAAGAAAAGAAGTACGTTGATCTTGAGAAGGTAGGGAATAGTCAATCTGCATAACCTCACTCGTCGTCGCCCATATATCTTTCAATCTCCCCTGAAGGTCTGAAGGCCAGGAGAGGTCAATCGAGGGCTTGGTTTTGTTCATCCAATTCGGGAGGAGGGGGACTGGTAAAAGAGGAGAAGGAGCTGGGGCCAGTTTCTGGCCCAGTTCCCTCCAGGTCTCGATAGCGCCACGCAGTAGAGGGGTCTCAGAGTTAAGGCTGTTCGCATTGGTAGGTGGAAACCAAAGTTCTCCCTGAGTCTTCAGCGGAAGAGGGTAATAACTCGTCTTGGTTGGAAATAAAAGGTGTGCCCACCAGCGAAGTTGATTAGCTTTATAGTAGCGAATCATATCAGGCATTCCAATGCCTCCTTGCAGTTTGTGTTTAGTTAAGAGCGACCAGGCCAATCTTGGAGATTTACCGTTCCAAACAAATCTAGTAAAGATCCTCCGGATGGATTCAAAGAATAGCTTTGGAATATAGATTGGTAGCATAGACATAGTGTATAGAAGTTTTGGAAAGATGTATGTCTGAATTAAGGCTTTTTTTCCAAACCAAGAGAGTGGCAAGGCCTGATAAGATTGTAAATCCTTCCGTAAAGACTCCAGAAGAGGTATAAAATTGAGTTCATACAGCCTTGATATTCTGGGAGCCAGTCTAACACCCAGATACTTGATTGAAGTAGATGTCCAGTGAAATGGGGACTCATCTTGAAGTTTTTTCATGTGAATGTGACTCACCGAGACATTAAGTATCTCCGATTTATCAAGATTCGCTTTATAACGAGATGCTAAACCATATTCCTCAATCACTGCCGTAAGCGCCTTGAGACCCTCTGCCGGGTTCGTCACCAAAAAAAGGACATCGTCCGCGAACGCTACAGCAGAGGTGGTGGTTTTTCCGATCTTGAAGCCGAGGATTCTAGGATCTTGTCGGACAGCTTGGAGTAAAGATTCTAAGACAAGGATGAACAACGTAGGTGAAAGCGGGCAGCCTTGCCTTGTTCCATTCGTAATCTTGAACGGATCGGATAAAATCCCATTTAATTTGATCTTGGCATAGGGCTCAGCATATAGAGTAAGGATAGCCATGATGAATTGAGGCGGGAAACCAAATTTCTGTAGGGATGCCTTCATAAATCGCCAATCTACCCGGTCAAAAGCTTTTTCCGCGTCAATTCCAACTAGTGCAAGTGGAACGTTGGACAGCTTGGCCTTATGAATGATGGGCAATAGTCGCCAGGTGTTGTCCCTACCTTCTCTGTTTTGAACAAATGCGGATTGCTCTGGGTCGATAAGATCAGGTATTAACGGTTTCATGCGAAGTGCTAACAACTTGGCCCAAATTTTAATATCAAGATTCAGTAAGGAGATCGGCCTATAGTTACCACATTGTGAGAGATCGCGCCCTTCCTTTGGGAGTAGAGTCACTTGGGCTTCCTGGGCCTGAGGTGGGAGACAACCGCCATTCAATAAAGAATTGCACAGTTTGAGTAGCGGGGGAATAAGGGGAGTCTGGAACTTTTTATAATATAACAGCGGAAGACCATCCGGGCCCGGGCTCTTACCCGGCGGAAAGCTAGAGATTACCATCAGTAATTCTTTGGTAGAAATTGGATCGAGCAAAGTAGCAGCGTCTTCCGTAGATATCCTGGGCAAGTTCAAGTTATCTAAGAACTGCTTTGTGAGGTGGTCTTTTGACTCAGTGTAGGACTGTGGATCTTTTTCGCGGAGGTTATACAAGTTTGAAAAATAATTAATAAATTCTTTTGCTATTTCACCTGTGTTGTTCGTCAGTGTCCCATCTTCCCTTTTGATAGAAGAAATATAAGTTCGGGTTTTCGCTTTACGGATCAATGAAGACATCAAGCGGCTACCTTTGTCTCCATGGGCATATATCATTTTCCGGAAGTTCAAGTGTTGCTTAGCTGCTTTGGCATTGAGAAGGTTCAGTAATGATTCTCTCAATGAGGTCAGGTCATTCTGAATATTTTCCGCTTTGGTACGTTTATGAATTCTTTCCAGCTGCGCTATGTTCCGAAGAATGTCATCCATATTCTTCTGTGCTATCTTCTTTTCTCTAGAAGCCAAAGTAATTAAAACACCTCTTATGTAAGCTTTATGGGCTTCCCAGACGATTTGAGGATTAACATCGTCTGTCGTATTGTTCTCGAAGTATTTGGTCAGGTGCTTGGACAGGAAATCTACATGCTGCTCGGAGTCCAATAGTGCTTCATTCAGCCGCCATGTCCACTGGCCCTTCGGTACTTTGCAAAGCGATATATCACACGACACTGGGGCATGATCGGAGATGGTAATTGGCCAGATCTTAGCATCAAAGGCGAGATGGAGAGAGGATTTGGATACGAAGATATAATCAATACGGTGGTAAGAGTGGGCCGGGGGGGAGAAAAACGTGTAGTCACGAACAGAGGGGTGAAGTGTTCTCCATATGTCTATAAGGTCTAGTTCTTGTAGCGTTTTGTGAAGCGCTCCAATAGCTCTTTGTGACAATGAAGCAGCAGAAGAAGAAGAGTCTAGTGCGTGGTTCAAAGCCATATTGAAGTCTCCGCCTACAATCAGTTGGCCTTCTCTGAACAAATTCAGTGTTGTCAAGGTCTGTATTATCCACGAAGTTTGGTTTTTATTAGGCGCATACATGGATGCAAGAGTATAGGGGATTGATGCGATAGTGCCCTTAAGGAAGAGCGCCCGGCCTTCCGGGTCCAAGTACGTCCCGGTGCAAAGGAAGGGAATCTTTGAGTGGATCAAGATCGAGACACCCTTGGAGGCGGAGTGAGGGTGAGTGGAGTGAAAACATTGGGTATAATCTTTGTTATGTAATTTCGGTATTTTTATACCCTTAAAATGTGTTTCCTGAAGAAATGCTATTCCCACTTTCCACTTCTGCAATAAAAGTAAAATATGGCGTCTCTTGTTGGGAGAATTCAAACCTTTGACATTAAAGGTCATGCATCGGAGGGACGCTGGCTGGTCTGGGGGTACCGCAAGCATTGCCGGGGACACCCTTAGGCTTGTCTAGTTGTGGGTGAAAAGGGGACAGGGGATGAGAATCAGGAAGGAAAACAGGTAGAGAGAAAGTAAACAGCTATAACAGGGCTGAGGTGTTAGATGAGAAGAGGTCAAATACACTCTCTAGAAACAAAAACAAACAAAAACGATATTTAGGTTATGGGGGATGAAGGATTGTAAGATTGTCCCCAATCCAAAGGTAAATGTCAAGCACAATTCACAAAGCGGGTAACAGAAGTTAAGTAAATAACAATCAGTATCAGAATAGTTGGTTAACTAAACAAAACGCAAGAGTGCACTGGTCGCACTAGTGCAAGGCATAACATGGTCAATACTAAGTTGCTAACTATGCAGAAAACTGTTAATAGACATGGACATTTCAACTTACAAATGCATTGTCAAGATAAACAAGGCAAACATTAACAATAACAACTGACAATAATCAGAGTACTTGCGTATGCGGGGGGTCAGTCAGACTCAGAGCTAGCGACCATCTCTTCTCATATCCGGAGTACGTTGCAGTCGTCTCCTAAGCCTAGGAGAGCGAAAACGGTTCGGGGTGTAGGGTAGAACACCTCTCCCAGCACCGTGTTGAGTCGGTTGATCTGCTGAAGTGTCGTGCTCTGTTGGCACCGGTAGCCATGAAGGAATGTCAATCGGGTCAATACCTAAAAGGTCCCAAATGGAGTCCAAGTCCCTTGGAGAGAAAATGTTGAACTTTCGGTTGTTTTTGGTGATTGACAGACCAAATGGAAAGAGCCAGGCGTATTGAATCTTCTGACGTCTCAAAACTTCTAAAAGCGGTCTGAAAAGTCGCCTCTTTTGTAGCGTCGCTGGAGCAAGGTCTTGAAAGATCTGAATATGGGCGTCAGCGAAGGTTAAATCAGGAATGTCCCTAGCTGCTCTCAGGATATCCAACGTGCGTGCAGATGAGAGGAGAGCGCATATTACATCTCTTGGTGGATCCTCAGGGCCTGGTTTAGGGCGAATCGCTCTGTGTATCCTCTCAATAGTGATTTCTTTAGCTCTATCTGCCCCCAAGAGCGATGTAAAGATGAAGATGAAGGTATCAGATAATGATTCTGGAGGTATAGTCTCAGGGAGGCCCCTAATTCTAACATTCCGCCTTCTGTTGCGATTCTCCAGGTCCTCAAGGAGTAGATAAGTTTTATTCAGATGTTCAGCATGCGTATCTACTCTGCGAGAAGTAAGCTTGGTTTCATTTGCTGACGCTATTTGATCCCTCTCCAGTGCGTCAACTCTAGGGCCCATCGCCTTAACCTCCTCTCTTAGGACCGCGATTTCATTAAGCACAGGAGTGATCGCTTGAGATAAAGCGTCCATAAGAAAATCTTTGGTGATTAGCGCTGGATGAACATCAAACTGGGAGGCGTCCCTGAGAGGATCAGCCATCCCCGCTTTAGAAGTGGTAGCTTGTTCTTGAGGGGATATGTTAGGATGTGAAGTTGAGGTTAAGGATTGCGGCTGGCGTTTTGCCAAGAATTTCTGCATATCTGGAGGAGATTTCGTCGGCTTCGTTTGTTGTGAATGAGCCGACGCAGTGTCTTTGCCAATTTTGACCATACTAATGCTTAGACGCTGGAATCAGCTAATGATAGTGCGGCAGCGCGCTCCACGTTTGTCTAAATCACGTGCAGATCATGAGCCGGAGGGTAATGTCCCGGAATAAAATTATGGTATGTTTGCCTCAAGCGCGTAACAGAAGTAGGTGAATGACCAGTACACTGACTGAGCCAATGTTGTCAATGAGAAATAGGTGTAGATAAATAACAGGAGATATGGCTGTTCACCAGTTATCTGCTATAAAAATAGTAAAAGATCCTGTCTACGCGCTGTTGCAGTGTAGTTACATAGAGATGAGGAGATTACAGTGTCCCGTGCATACAGGTTGCTAAGGGGACAGCAGGGAGGAAGGCTGGGCGGGACCGGAGAGCCAGGGGGCGGAGTTACAACTGTCTATACTTCCGGGCCGATATCGCTAAATTTAGTCCGGGGATTAAGCCGGAAGTAGGCCTCACCTGGAGGGCTCGAATCGGGGCAGGCCAGGAAGCAGTTCGAGTAGCAGGAGAGCCAAGACAGATCCCCGGGAGGCACCAGGAGCTCCGGATAGCCAGGTAAGTCTCTAATGCTGCAGTGCACCGCCAACGCGGTGGTAGCGAGGCCGGTGTGGACGTCTGTTACTCGGCCGTCCGCGCGTGTCCTCCGCAGACGGGGCTTTCAAGAATCCGGGTTCCGGATAATAGGTTGATGCGTAGGAGCACAGTCCTCCGGTGGATGCGGAGCTTGCGGAGCTTGCTTGCTTCAGCGGAGAGGGGGGAAGGAAAGAGCACGGCCAAGATGGCGGCGGGTATCTGGCGCGACAGGCCGCAACTCTTTGCAGGCAGTGAAAGTCACAATTGTGCCCCAAAATGCCTTGGAGGGCTCTGTAGAATGGGGGGTTATCCCTTGAAAAAAAGGACTTTAGAGTTGTGGCCAGATAGGATGCCGATGAATCGGGATAAGTTCGGGTTATGCCGGGAGCTCACAGAAAACACGTCTGCCAGCTTCAGCGTACAGGCCACGCCTCCCCCCTGCCTCTGTTTTATGCAGGAAACGGAAACCTGCAGAACGGACACCTGGGCGCAGATGTGAACGAGCCCTTACTATTTAGAGTTCTGCATTCTCCATTGCTTCATCACAAGCATTTGATATTAGGAAGAGATTGCCCTTATTCACATTACCCCTGTTGTACAATTTACTGTGCCAATATGCCTAACTGTGCCAATATGCCTAACTGTGCCAATATGAGAAGAAAGTATGTCTTCACATTGTACCATTCTTGCAGTTGCAGTTTTAGCTCAGACGCCATCAACAAGAGGGTTAAGAAGCAGGGAGCCATGTGGTGACAGAATGCACTTTCTTCTTCATAAATCCTTTCCAAGATTACACCTGATTAAATCGTGAAACAACTTGATGGTTTATTGTCCCAACTACTTCTCCTTATTTTGGAGTATGTAAGCGTCTGAAAACACAAGATCCCTCTGCAGGCTATTCATTTCTCCCAGCAGCACGTCATCATTGTGATTTCCCAGCTAACATCAAGCAGCATTCATTAAAGCCCTTGCCTCATAAATGGGAGAGAAATGGAAGCAATTTATTTCCCAGCCGAGCTAAAACTGTTTCACTTGTGACTTAGCGCTTGGAGTGGATAGGTCCAGTATATAAACCTGCTACAAAGTGCTTAGGGTTCTTCATTGTCTAGAACAAATAAGCTGTGCTGACTAGTATAAGTGAGATTGCTAAGGCCATCATAAACACAGGATCTTGGAGCGTTTATTCATAGTACTGGAGAGAGCCTTATTCTCTTTATGAGTCTGGGATCATGTTTATAAGAAGCACTACAAGAGCCAAAATGATACCCTGTGGCTGGATAAAGGACATTTTATGGAGGAATTCAACGGAATTGGAATACTTCTCACAATTCAACTGTAAAGTTTCAGTGGTCACATTAGTCGTTGTGGCATAAGGCTCCAACCTGCATTAAACTATATGTACCGTATAAGATCACTATATAATTAATATAAAGTAGAACTCCGTCACATAAATGAATTATAGAAAGCATGTTAAAAGATGCTTCCAAAAATGTCCTCAAGATCTAATGTATGCCACTCCATAATGACATTGTGACATGAATACAATGTCAGCGCTAAGGTCATGTACACACGTTGGGATATTAAGGTCAGGGACCCACGTGGCATAAACGCTAATCAGCATGGAGAATAATGCAGCATGCAAAGTGGATTGGATTCTAGCGAATCTTAACCACACCTTGTGGGTTAAGCGGACACACTGTGATTTCCAAAACTGTTGCGGTTTCGGAATCGCAGCATGTCAGTTATACCTTCGGAAACCCCAGCAGTTTCCCCATAGGTATAATTGAAGCAGGTTTCCTCTGTAGACTTGCTATAAAAACCGCTGTGGTGACCTATTCAGACTCCCACCAACCTGATAATGATATTGAATAGATACTTAGGATAGATCATCATGTTTGTATCCTGGAAAATCCATGTAATGCCCATTTGTAAAGACTATTGATAAATAATAGCAAGATCTGTACCTATTCTCAGCTCAGGATCACATGTCACATACATTTTCTATATTGGAGGACAGCTAATACTCTCTCTGTATCGTCTGTGTAACACTATATTTTTCCCTGTACATTGTGTTAGCCATGTGAAGGAAGGAGAGGTTGCAATAGTTTCAGCTTTAATAAGGTCTCTACACAGGCGATACATATATTCATTGGGGTTTCTTCATGCAAGCAAGAATATTTTTATGAAGCCAATACTCTAGCATGTATTTTATATATGGTATATCTGATTTAATGCAGTGTACAGCAACCATGTTCATGACAAACGGATCCTGCAAAATAACTATGTAGATGGGACCAAGTACTATAATAAACATCCAATGTAATGAATGTCCAAAGTATTGGAATGAAACAAAGTACTGTATGACTGTAACTATAAAGACACTTAAGAGCTACATGCTATGACCACACTAAGATTTTACCTCTACAGAATGAAAGGGAATTGTCAACCTCATCAAAACTACATTATTAGTCTACAAATCTGATGGGATCTGGAAAGAAAGGGTCTTATTGTTCAGAATTAAGGAATTAGAGAATGAATATCTTTCTGCCGTCATGGGAATCAACATGTAGAAAACACCTCCTGGGCATGACAACAGACAGCAAGCAACCTCTTACTGTGCATTGCATTTAAAGGGAACCTGACTCATTTTCCGCATTGAAGCAATGTGTACTGATCTCAACATCAAACATCTTCAAGTTTGGATGCCTAAGGATACCAGAAGCAAATGGTGCTATGTGGTGGGAGCTTTCAGACCTTACACCCTAGGTTAACTACATGCTGGAAGTTTAGTGGTCCCAAACAGCCTGATAGGTTCCCTTTAAATCATGACCTCCATCAGCTCCAGTTGTTAGAATCTGGTAATAGGAGCTACCGCACTGATTCTAGCACAGATGGAATGTTTTCTCTAGCTCCCACACTTTCCAAGCAGTACTTTTCTCTCTGCATGTTTTGCCCTTTTTGGGTGGAAATCGAGCAGAAACCACATGAACCCCATTATAGTGTATTGGGTGCACGGGGGTAACTGCTTTTTTAAGTGAATTAGGTTTCTGTTCGGGGGGGTGGCAGGGTCCCCAAGCGGATCCTCTGAACAAAAACCTGAACGAAGAAGTGAAGCTAGTCTTACATTTGCTTTTTAGGCTCTGTACTGTTTGGTGGGCAGTATTAGCCAGGAACCTAAGCAACATATGAGAAGGCTAGGACTAGCTCAGGAGTTAGGTGGTCCAACAGCTCACCCAAGCATGGCACAGTACACTTACTGTACTTCATATACATACTCATTGTACTCAAAATTGTGCTCAGACTATGCACTGGTTTTATATATAATATTTATATACTGTATACAATCTGGGTATAGAGTCAGGCCAACCAGAATCCTTCATCCCTGGGCCCCATCTGCTCAATTACATTGCAGGGGCTGATTCTTAACCCCTTTACGCTATTTCACATACAGGCACGTCAGGGAATGTGGTTAGTTTCCGCTTTCCCATGTGCTTGTACGTGATGGAGATCGCACGAGCTCAAAAGGAGAGCCCATGCGATAACACCATGATAACACCGATCCCCACTGTTTAACCCCTAAGATATAGCTTTTAATAGTGATAGCCGCATCTTTGGTGTTTCAAAGCGAAAGTAAAAATGCCGGTGGCATCAGGAGATGGTGTTAGCTGTAACACACAGCTAACATCCTGCTCCTTAACCCCCGATCGAAGCTGCGCTTCAATCGGGGGTTGTAACCCTTTGGATGCGGTAGGAAAACATATCCGCTGTATCCAATGGGCTCCGCCGGGTTAAGGGGCCCCTGAACCCCCCCTGCAGTGAGATGAGGGGGAGCCCATATGATGTATCTACAGCCCAGGGTCTGGACAGTGACCCCAGGCTGCCTGCAGGCTCTACATACCTGGTTGATCCTGCCAGAAAGGGAGGAAGTTAGTCTATGCATCTGCATAGGCTAACTTCCTCTATAGACTGCAATACAAGTGTGACTGCAATACTAGTGGGACATCAATAAAAAGTTAAATTATTAAAGGGGCTCTATCACTGGATTTTCGCCATTTTAGATAAACATATGCCTGAATAGCCTCCTGCTTTCGATTCACTGCCTCACAACTGTCTCTTCCCTGCTAGTGGCACAGGACCTGTGATGACGTCACTACTGCTCTGTGATTGGCTTGTCCCTGTGATGATGTCACTACAAGGTTAAAAAGCCTCCCATTGATTTCAATGTGTATTGCGCGTAAGACTGCAGCCATTGAAGTCAATGGGATTCTGTTTTGCAGCGCTCACTCTGACACGTGTTTACATGTCAGAATGAGCAGAGCGTTACTCCATGTGAATGCACCCTTAGAGTGTCCAAGGCAAAAGGCGGCCTGACCGTATCACAGGAGACAAAGAATAAGATGTAAAGTAAGTCCCCTCCTCCAAAACACTACTTGTACTTTGAGTCCCTTTTTTGATAATGTGCAATGCAAATGACTGTCAAAAATAAAAATATTTTTTTTTAGGAATTTGTGTCAGGTAATACTTGCATGTGCAGTAGCTGAACAGTGGGGATTTCCTATTGCAGATTGTCAGTAGCATCAGTGAAGATCTGCCAGGAGACAGACCCCTAGTTATGTTAGTTTTACTGATTGAAAAATCCCTTTAAGCTATCGTTATAAATACCTTCCAAATTAGTTATATTTTCTATTTACTGAGACTGAATATTTTTCTTATTACTACAATTTTTTTCTTTGATTCTCAGACTGAAATTACCAATGTCTTACCACCCACTACAAACAGTAGAACAAAACAAAATGTTTTGGGGCAATGGAAGATTGATGAGTTTGTATTTTTAACACCACCAGTTCATAATACACTTTATAAAGGACAATAACAGGGGTGTGACAATTGCAGTCGCAGGGAGTGCAACTGAGACCAGGCCCATGACCAGCCTGACAGAATCATGACAGTGGTGAAATCATCTGAGGAGAACCCAGAGAATAATAAGTGGAGGCCTAGGAGAGGTGAGTAAAAATAGCAGTTATACTCCTCTCTCCTGGGCATCTGGTGTTCACGTGGTATCTTCTTCAAGTCTTTTCTGGCCTCTGGCTGACATCACATGCCACAGGGTCACGTTGGGTACGACGATGTAATGATGCTTTGACCTAGCTCATAGGGGTCATACATCCCACATGACCCCAGGACAAATGATGTCAGACAGAGACCAGAAGACGAAGAGGATTTCGGGAGGCCACCAGACACCTAGGAGAGGTGAGTATAATTATTTATTTTTACTTACCAGCCGTGGCCTTTACTTATTATACTCTGGAGTCTGAAAAGCTCAATAGTATGATAGTGTTTTATAAGTGATGGCACCCAAAAGTTTCGGGCTCAGGATGAACCCAAAGCTTTTCAAAAATAATGTCTAGGATATCAATATATAGGAACATTTTAAAAATTTCTAGGCCCTTCATTAAGATAGACCATGAATTTTAGATTGGCAGGGGCTCTACTGTAGAGACCCTACAGATCATTTGTTTCCCAAACCACACAGCGCCTAGCATTGTTTACATGATGTGCTGCTTATTCACCGTATTCTTGATAACAGTAGTTGTGGGTACTATAGTTGTATCTTTTTAAAGTCTATGGGATACCGTTACAGCATCCATAACCAACACTATTAAGAGTATGCTGTAGATAGGGTTGGCCTAGCCCATCGGAGAACTGATGAATTCTCCAGTGGGCCCTATGTCTTTAGTGTGCCCTATCAGACCCTCCACTGCTTTTTGTTTTAATAGGCAGTGGAATCCTGGTAACAGGTGGTGTAACAATCACAGTCACAGGAGTAGTATGGTGCCCACTGAAGATGACTCAGGGCCCGGCAGTACCATGAGAGCGATCGGGGAAAGCCTGTTTCTGCTATGTATATTTTTAATAGAAAGGGGCCCAGCATTTTGTCAGCCCCTTTCCAATAGTGCTATTGTTATACACTGGGGCACCTATACCCCAGAGTATAAAAATGGCAGGCCCAGGGAAGGTAATTAAATAGAACTAATACCGTATATACTCTAGTGTAAGCCAACGCGAATATAAGCCGAGGCCCCTAATTTTACCTGAAAACTTATTGACTCGAGTATAAGCCTGGGATGGGGGGGGGGGGGCGAATGCAGCAGCTACTGGGGGCAGTAGTTGCTGGGTACTGGGAAAGGGGAGGGGGTGTTTTGGTTGTCTGTCTGCTCCGTCCCTGAGCTTGAGGATTGGCGTATTATTATTATTATTATTTATTTATTTATTTATTTATTAGACTCCCTAGGGGTCTTGAACCCCAAAGGGTCTGATCACTAATGCAATGCATTGCAATGCTAATGCATTGCAATACATTGAAAAAATTGTCATTTCTTTTGCAGGCTGCATAGAGCAGCCAGCAAATGAAAAGCACTGCAGGCTGGGGAGCCTTTACAGAAGCAGGAGCACTGAGGGGCGGACCTGAATGAGAACCTCGGCTTGCCGGACCGAAGAGGAACTATGGCCAGCCGCCGGCAGGAGCTCTGAGGGGAATCCCCGGAAAGAGCGCTGAGGGGATTACCTGGCTGCCAGGGACTCCCCTCAGCGCTTCTGCTAGCGGCCGGCCGCAGTTCCCCTTCAGGTCCGGCGGCAGAGGCCTTCCTTCAGGTCCAGCCTCAGTGCTCCTGCCAGCGGCAGGGGATCTCACTCAGCGCTTCAGAGCCGGCTTTGAGAGAGTGGTCGTGCCCTCTCCCTCCTCTCTGCAGAGGCATGGCGGCGCCTGCCGCTTCCCTGCAGCGGTTCCCCTCGGAGGCTTCCAGCACTACCTGCGGAGGACATCTCTGCTGTAACTCTTACAGCGGAGATGTTGGAGCTCATGAGCTCCGCTGTAACAGCTGAGGTGCTGGTTGCCATGGCGACCGCTCTTTAGTAGAGTGGCGCCATTATAGCTACAGACCCGGCATCCAGACACCGGGGCGGGTGCCGGGCCACAGCAACGCCACGCTCCTGGCGTCTATGGACGAGCTGTGTGAGCAGAGGAGTGTTATCAGGGAGGGAGGGGGCGTTCCTCCCGGCTCCACAGCACAGCGCGATAGGCGCCGCGAGGCAGAAGGACGTCTCTGACTGACTGTCAGAAACGCCCTTCTGACCATAGAGCACTACGGTACCGGCACCGTAAGCGCTTTACACCGGGCACAGATCGGGAAAGCTTCTGGCAGTATATAACACTGCATGTGCCCAAAAGTGGTGAAAGGTCCTCTTTAAGGACACCCACAAACAGTAAACGAACGCACCCGATGTCCATTTAAATCAATGCAAAATGTCACGGACACAGCTAGTGTCCGCTGCTAATGTCCACACAAGATTTTGAAGACATTAGCAGCGGACATTGCCTGACCGACACAGACGGTAGTGTGAACGCTCCCTAAGTGAAACGCAGATTAATTTGTCACTTTTAGTTCCTGGCGGTGCAGTAACAGCAAAACCCCATCCAGAAATTAATCGGTGTCACACTTTCAACAAAGTGGCCGCACTGGTGCCCAGGAACTGGATTTGGCTATAATTGCATCTAGTTACAGTGTCACCACCCAATAGAATCACACTAAGGCTGAGGCACCACATTACAAAAATGCAGCTTTTTTATTGCAGATTTAGCTGCGTTTTTTTTTTACGTCAAAGCCAAGAATGGCTAGAAAACGAATCCTATTAATATTATAAAGGTGAAAGTTTGTGATTTTGGATGTTTGTGGGTTTGTGTGTTTGGATGTTTGTTCCTCAATCACGCAAAACCCGCTCCACCGATTTGGCTGAAATTTTCCACAAACATAGTCACTACACTCAATTGCGCAATAGGCTACTTTTCGTCACAATAGCGCACATACGTTTTTCCCAGGACCCCCACAAAACCCAAACTCACATCACTATTTCTGCAATCTCACACACTTTCGACCATACGATTTGGCTGACATTTTCCACAAACATAGTCACTACACTCGATTGCGCAATAGGCTACTTTTCGTCACAATAGCGCACATACGTTTTTCCCAGGACCCCCACAAAACCCAAACTCACATCACTATTTCTGCAATCTCACACACTTTGGACCATAGCAAGCCACAAAATTAATATTACCCTCTACAGCAGAGGTCAGCAACCCCTGGCACACGAGCCAAGAGTGGCACTCCTGCCATATTACACTGGCACACCAGCAGCACAGGACCTGCAAGACTTAAATGAAGTCCGAGTCTTCAGTGCTGTGATAGAGCTCAAGCATAAGGACTCTCCCCTTTGAGAGGGGTGCAGGAAACCCAGGGGATGGAGCTTAATCGCTCAGGTCTGTGCCTGCTATAGTGGTCTGCATCCTGCAAACATTCCCCGAGGAGGAAAGGAGCTGCTAGCAAAGTGAAACTGAAAAACACACAGGTACATAGGATTACTGTTCTCATTAATGTCAGGCATTTGGGGTTATTAGTTTAGTCTTAGTAACTCCATGTGCCTCACATTAATAGGAATAACCCCATCATGTCCCTCATATTAACCCCTGTGTGCCTCACATTAATAGGAATAAACCCCATCATGTCCCTCATATTAACCCCTGTGTGCCTCACATTAATAGGAATAAACCCCATCATGTCCCTCATATTAACCCCCGTGTGCCTCACATTAATAGGAATTAACCCCATCATGTCCCTCATATTAACCCCTGTGTGCCTCACATTAATAGGAATAAACCCCATCATGTCCCTCATATTAACCCCTGTGTGCCTCACATTAATAGGAATAAACCCCATCATGTCCCTCATATTAACCCCTGTGTGCCTCACATTAATAGGAATAACCCCCATCATGTCCCTCATATTAACCCCTGTGTGCCTTACATTAAAGGGGTATTCCCACGTCGCATACTTACCCGTCTTCGTTCCTCTAAAATCTTCTGTCTTCCGGCTTTGTCTCGTCATTGGTGGGCGGGGTCACATATGCAAAGCCAAGCGGCGAGATGCCGCCGGCCCTGCGTGCGCGCTCATACACCAGTCTACCCTTCACAATGCAAATCCAGACCCGACATCCTGCGGGTCTGTATTAGCATTGTGAAGGCTAGACTTGTGTATGAGCGCGCACACAGGGCCGGCGGCATCTCGCCGCTTGGCTTTGCATATGTGACCCCAGAGCGGAACAGCATCGCTTCTGCCACTGCTGTCTTCATGCAGGGCAGAAGCATAGCGATGTGCCTGTGCCGGCGTCTAACAGTCCCCAGCATCCGCCTATTACAGCGGATGTCGGGGAGTTAGATGCCGGCACAGGTGAAGCCAGCAACATCGCTATGCTTCTGCCCTGCATGAAGACAGCAGCGGCAGAAGCGATGCTGTTATTCCGCTCCTCCGCCCCCCCGCCCCGGAATAGCAGCATTGCTTCTGCCGCTGCTGTCTTCATGCAGGACAGAAGCATAGCAATGTTGCTGGCTTCACCTGTCCCCCAAAGGGTAAACTATCCCCCCCTCCAGGCTCGCTCCCGTGTACTTAGCCCCTCCTCCCTCCCCCCTGAGAGCAGCAGACACATCACTTGACTCAGGAGCAGCTAGGTCAGGGCTGTGGCCACAAAAAAATGAATAAAGTAAGATAGTGGCCAAACAAAGCAGTTTTGCTGAAACATTGTATTTAGGAAAAGTCTTACATTCACATTTACAAGCATTATAGATAGGATCCTTGTGACGGGACAACCCCTTTAATAGGAATAAACCCCATCATGTCCCTCATATTAACCCCTGTGTGCCTCACATTAATAGGAATAACCCCCATCATGTCCCTCATATTAACCCCTGTGTGCCTCATATTAATAGGAATAACCCCCATCATGTCCCTCATATTAACCCCTGTGTGCCTCACATTAATAGGAATAACCCCCATCATGTCCCTCATATTAACCCCTGTGTGCCTCATATTAATAGGAATAACCCCATCATGTCCCTCATATTAACCCCTGTGTGCCTCACATTAATAGGAATAACCCCCATCATGTCCCTCATATTAACCCCTGTGTGCCTCACATTAATAGGAATAAACCCCATCATGTCCCTCATATTAACCCCTGTGTGCCTCATATAAAGGTTACTAATATGTGAGACATGGAGGTACTAATAAAAGACCTCAATAATGAAAATACTTAATTATTACCTCCAAGTCTCTCACATATCAGTATCTCTTACACAAGGGTTAATGTGAGGGACATGATGGGGTTAATTGCTATTACTAAGAGGCGCATGGAGTTACTAAACTGTCATGCACAGGGCCAGACGTTATGTGGCTGCTCGAGAGTATCCTGTGCCCAAAGCTTACATGTACTGGCGGAAAATAGCAAAGCATACAATGTCGTATATTGAAGTATATTAACCTGAAATACCTCTGTCCCAAAGACACTATGTACAGTTTATACCAACACCGTATAGCAGCTGAAATACAAATTACATTCAACACAAAAGTCTCAAAAACAAGATACACAGTTACATTTCATATCCCATACCTTATACACAGTACGAAAACCTTACCCGCGCCTGTATATACCCACTTCTACAATCACCACAGATGAAGTCGCAGGTACCAGCTAGTGGGAAATATATAGGAAGCTTCTTATATGTCTCCCTCCTGCTCAATCTACTCCTGGCTTCGGCTCAAAAAAAAAAAACTGCAAAATCTGCAACGAAAAAAAGCTGTTTCTGCAACGTGGGGCTTTAGCCTAAGGCCCCCGCGTTGTTGGAACACAGCTTTTTTTGTTACATATTTTGCTGCGTTTTTCTGAGCCTGAGCCAGGAGTAGATTAAGCAGAAGGGAAACGTATAAGAAGCTTCCTATATATTTCCCATTCCTTCTGTAGCCATTTTTAGCTTTGGTTGAAATAAACCACATGAAAATCTGCAACAAAAATGCTGCATTTCTGCAATGTGGGGCCTCAGCCTTACGCCTCCTGCATACAAATGGCATGGATGTGGTTTTCACTGACCTATATGTTAAAAATGAATTGACAGGGCTGCAAATGCAGACAGATATAGGGGATGTATAGGACAGATATAGGGGATGTATAGGACAGATATAGGACCTGCTCAATAGTTTTCAGCTCTTCAATTTGGCCCAGATACACAGCCACAAAAAGAATGGCTGTATATATGGGTCAATTGAAATATATAGGTCTGTACTTTATCCACAGTTGTAGATAGAGAGTCTGGTCATGTGCATTGCAGGTTAACTCAATGTCCCTCATATTAATAGCAGTTAACCCCATCATGTCCTTCACATTAACCCCCTGTGTGCTTTACATAAGGGACACTGATATGTGAGACATATGGAGGTAATAAGTGAATATCTTCATTATATAGGTCCTTTATTAGTACCCCCATATGTCTCACACATCAGTAACCCTTATGTGAGCCACACAGGGTTAATGTGAGGAACATGATGGGGTTAACTGCTATTAATGTGAGGCACATGGAGTTACTAAAACTAAATTAATAACCCCAAATGCCTGACATTAATAAGAATAGTTAGTAACACACGTACCTGGTGTTGTGTTTACTTTCACTTTACTCACCGGAGCTTCCTCTCCTCCTCAGGGCTGCAGACGACAGGAGCTCCTCATCACGTGTAGCAGCAGGTCCAGGGAGCCCTTACCCTGTGCAGTGAGAGGCTCACCTCTGATTGGTGGGCAGTGAGAGAAGGGGGCGTGTCCTACACCGCAGCTCTACCAGAGGACTGAAGGGACGCTCTCTCTCTCTCAATTTGTATGAAAGTTGCAGGCTGGCTGCCGTGCCAGCAAAATATGCCTCGCGTGCCAGTCTTGGCACGCGTGCCAGGGGTTGCCGACCCCTGGTTTAGATACTGGGGGCGCTGCAATGCTCACTCACCATATTCTTCATAACCGCAGTTGTAGGTACTATAATTGTATGTGCAGTGACCCAGAGCGGCCACTGATAGTGAGTTAGGGCCCTTGTGCGCCTGTGGCCAGTAGCTTACTCCTGGGCACTGCTCCCCAGCACCTCTGTGGCACCCCTGTCAGTATTTAGGCAGATGTATCTCTCTTTTATATAGGTCCTGATGTACTTTGCATTATAAATGTATTGTTATGTACTGTCACTTTAAGTTTCCTGTGTCTGCTAAACATGTGAGTTGTGAGCACCAATCCCTATCCAGTCCTCTCCCTGGGAGGAGCTTCCTTCCTCTCAGGTCCTGGAGTCTAGACCTAGAGTCTAGGTGAGGCAGACATACCTGCCACCGGCTCTTAGCTCCTGTGTAGGCCTCAAGCCTGAGGTCTAGGCCTACTTGTTTTCTCTGAAGTTGCAGTGAGACTGCAGGTCTCAGCCGAGACCCCTGACAAGCTGAACTCCGGGTCTGGAAGATATAGCCCGCCGGTACAGCTGGGCTGAAGTGCCTGCACCCCTGAAATCAACTCCTGCACCTTCTACCTCTCCGGACAGAGCCCCGCGAGCTGCGGAAACTCTGCAAGGTCTCCTACCTCCCTAAAGTATTGTGCATACTGTTTGCCAGGAGGGGCAACTACTTCAAGGACCCTCCTGCCTTGCTAGTGGCCTTTCATCGGTCCCCGAGCCACTGCACCCCGACATCACCAAACGTGAGTCTTTATCCGTAACGAGCCAAGTTACGAAGCCGCAGTTATCGTTGTCTCCCACAAGGTCTGGCCTGTCCTATCATCTACCCTCCTACTGTATTTGTACACCTTCACATTGCTAATAGCAACCGTCCTCCCAACTACTGCTAAGGGACATAAGGATTGGTGATTGGTGCCTCACTTAACTCTTCAGTGCCTGTACTGGACTTTGTCACATTGCACTGTGAACCTGCTGCTGCAAAGCACTGTAAGACTGTCGGTTTCTTCAGTAAAGTTAACCTGTTCACCTTAACCCTGTGTGGTCGACTGTTATCCTGCACATCGCACCTGGGTGAATGGAAGAGTGGAAAGGGTTGTGGATAATCAGGGATACACCGGGACACCACTCTGCCCAAACGTGACAACACTACATTGCCCGTTGCCCCTGGTTACCACATATGGGCCCTGTTAACAATTTCAGGAGCCACACTGCTTGCTTGCCATACATAGTGTAAAGGTAGTTTTATGCAGTGCAGTGATGCACATCATATGGCGAGGGAGGAGCATGGCATTGTTATTATCTGTAGCCACATTGTGTCGGTACAGCTGATCTGCAGGGGTCCTGGCAGTGAGCCCCTAGAAATAATTCCACTGGTGGGCTCTAGACATCCTAGGACAACACTGGCTGTAGGGATAGGGTAGAGGGCCCACTAGACTTTAGTTATGCCACTGGACAGTAGAGATATTGGTTTATTATAAAATATGTGAAGTCCCTTTGTAAGTTATCTCTCCAAAATAACATCCATGAAAAGGGGGATGAGGGAAGGGAAACACAGCCCACAGCTAAGCACTAAAAAATTGGAAACAGGACACACTCACGGTTCCTTGGATGGAAAAGCTGCTCGGATCTCCAAATTTCCTCCGACCTAGGAAACAACCTCAGAGAGAATATCCAACGAAAAGATGAAGGACGATCCAGCAGACTGTTTTTCCAGATAATTTTTTTTTTCCTTTTCTTTATTGAATAGCCATAATTAAAATACGAGTGTGCACCAAGGAAAAAAGTTCAGACATGAAACGTAACAGACTGACTTTCATGTCTGAACTTTTTTCCTTGGTGCACACTCGTATTTTAATTATGGCTATTCAATAAAGAAAAGGAAAAAATATTTTATCTGGAAAAACAGTCTGCTGGATCGTCCTTCATCTTTTCGTTGGATATTATCTCTCCAAAATACCATTTCTGTAAGCATCCCTAACAAAGTAGCATCTGTCTACAAGCTTCCTTTTCACTATTATTCCTTTCATTTCCTGAAAGCTCCTATGGCTTTTTATAAGCTATTTTGGTTGCACATTTGTATTTTTCTATAATGCCTCTGCAGTTTGACCTGTAAAAAAGAATACATCATTGAAATATCATTTCAGCCAAAATTAATGGCACAGCATTTATAATAGCAGTTATATAATCATTTTCTGGCAGCTAATTCCAGGTAAGTGCTGTGCATATGATGATACTACCATCTACTGGTTGTATATTGGAACACAATATCAGAATCATTCCTGCCCCGAGGAGACCAATATGGTTTTATGTTTCTAAGGTAAGAATAATGTATAAAGCTCAAAGACCGCACAGGGCAATCGTTGCCCTATTTTGTTATAGCGAAACAAACCTCTTCGTAGGTTACAGTGTACAACCCAATGGAGTCATAATGTAATGGAGTGTAATGTTTCACGTCATGTGTGGCGGCACTACAGGGAAAATATACACTTGCTGCTGGGTTTGGAGGAAGACAGTGTGGTCCACTTATTGTCTATGAAAGAGGAATGCTATGAGATGAACATTTTTTCTTTAAAATAGTGATCAATGAGTATCACAATCTAGTATACTGAATATATACATAATACACACAAGGGGATCTTAGCTGTGTAACATTGTAACAAATACTCAGATTAGCTTTAGACTCTATGGAAGTGATTCTAACCAGGCCCCCAGGTAGACAACAAGGGAAAGGATGACATTCATTTGTCTTTTATGGGCTTCCTTGAGAACGTTGAATTCTCTTATGTCCTACAGCAACACAATATGGGGTATTTCTGCCCCTGTGACCTGTCAGGACAGGTTTACATTTTAATAAAAGGATGAGATCAATTACAGACCCCACCCCATAGGCTACAAAAAGGGCTGTAAACCCCACCCCTGTGTTTTTCTGTCCTCTCTCTGCACAGATGGGACTTGGGGAAGATTTTTCCTCTTTTCTTTAAACATTTGTTTTATTTCTTTTTCCTCTTTCTGGATCTCTTTTATTAAGTTTTATATTTATATACTGTGTTCTAGAGAGAGTTCTTACCTTTTCATCCTTGGCCAACACCTTTTTCCAGTATCTGCCGCCATTTATGAGGTTGTTGCCAACTGGCAGAAGAGCCACGCAATGTAACTTCCTTCTTTTCCTCTTTATTCTGGCTTCTGCCGCTCATGGTAAGGAGAATGTAATGTTTCTCTTCCGGGTTAATATCACAGGATTAGAAATACCCCATATTGTGCTGCTGTTAGGAATAATGAAAAAATCATCAATATTAGAAATCAACTGCTATCAGTCTGTATTGGAGTCTGTGAATGTCCTTGTGCGTATTAAGGATGCATTTATTATCTTTCCTAGATTTTTGATTAATTTTATCAAGAGTATTTTGTATTGTAATAATGAAGTCATATTGCATTTTAAATGCGATGTGGCGGTATATGATGGTAGATAACATACAATAACTACACAATGCAGACCATGAATACACATAGTGAGCGGCGAGCCATATCCGTACAACTTCTAAATCACACATGCATGTTTTCTGTCAGGGCAGGTTCACACCTGTGCCCGGTCTCCACCTTGTGGGTTTCCGTCTTCTGCCCGAGAAACTGGACAGGAGACGGAAACCTGGCAGTCAGTTTCCGCCCATGAGTGTCTTCTGGTCTCCGCGGCGAAGCCGGGTTTTTTTAACCGGGCATAAAGTCTTTTTCTTTTCTTTCTTTTCTTTTTTGGTAGAGTTGGAAGGGACCTCAAGGGCCATCGGGTCCAACCCCCTGCGAGTGCAGGTTTTCCTAAATCATCCCAGCTATATGTTTATCCAGATTCCGCTTGAAGATTTCCATTGATGGAGCGCCCACCACCTCCCGTGGCAGCCTATTCCACTCTCTCACTACCCTCACTGTCAGAAAGTTTTTCCTAATGTCTAATCTGTATCTCTTTCCCTTTAGTTTCATCCCATTGCTTCTTGTACTTCCTTGTGCTAATGAGAATAGGGGAGGTCCCTCTGCACTGTGACTACCTTTCAGATATTTGTAGACTGCTATTAAATCTCCCCTCAGCCTTCTCTTCTGCAAACTAAACAATCCCAATTCTTTTAGCCGCTCCTCATAGGACATGGTTTGCAGACCTTCCACCATTTTGGTTGCTCTTCTCTGGCCTTGCTCCAATATATCGATGTCTTTCTTGAATTGAGGCGCCCAGAACTGTACACAGTATTCCAGGTGTGGTCTGACCAGGGAAGAGTACAGCGGAATAATGACCTCTCTTGATCTAGATTCAATGCTTGTCTTAATACATCCCAGAATTTTATTAGCCTTTTTTGCAGCAGCACCGCACTGTTGGCTCATGTTGAATTTGTGATCTACTATTATGCCCAAGTCCTTTTCCCCTATGCTATCACTTAGTTCTATTCCTCCCATACTATATGTGTTTTTTACATTTCTATTACCCAGATGTAGAACTTTGCATTTGTCCCTGTTAAATACCATTTTGTTTGCCTCAGCCCATTGTTCCAGTGTGTCTAAGTCCTTTTGAATACACTCTCTCTCCTCTCTAGTGTTGGCTATTCCTCCTATCTTCGTATCATCTGCAAATTTTATGAGTTCCCCATTAATTCCATCGTCCAGATCATTTATAAAGATATTAAAAATTACTGGGCCCAGAACAGATCCCTGCGGCACCCCGCTTGTCCTGCTTGTCCGACTTTGTGTCCGGTTAAAAAAAATGGTTTCGTCATGGAGATGCAGACGTTCACGGGCGGACACTTTTCAAAAGCATTCAAGTGAATGGGTTTTAAAACTGATTGACGGTTTCCATCTCCTGTCCAGTATCTGGGGCAGAAGACAGAAACCTGTAAAGCGAAGACCGGGCACAGGTGTGAATTCCCTCACTGGGAATCTTCAGATTGTAAAATCTGAAAAGGTTGAAAACACGGTAAATTATTATAGCAGCATCTTTCTCAGGCTTGGATCACACTAGTGTTCAGGGACTGTTCAAGGACTCTGTCCCCAATTCCGCCTAAAGTATGCGGAGAGAAAAGTCCTGAAAAAAGAATTTCTCTCTCAGTCAATTTCGGGCAGAAACCAGGTGGAAACTTGGCAGACCCCAATATAGTGTATGGGGTCCACATTTTTCCACAGTTACCCCCTTTTTAAGCAGATAGAATTTCCATTTTTCGTATCAGAAACATATTAAGTAACTTGCTATTAATCTTTTTCACTCAGCGTCTGTTTGACTACTTTCTAACTTGGTTCTTTAGGGCACTACAATGATCAGTGGCGGCAGCTTAACTGCAATGACTATAAGGACTCAGAGGTAGTCTAAGAAAACACCACATCTCGTTACAAACTGAGTAACTGACCGCAGCTCTGTTTATACAGATACATTACAATATACATCTGTCTAGCTAATATGGTGTAGGTTAGGTGACACAGCACATGTAGCAACAAACTAGACTATACCCCAAAGTAAAATCTGTTGGACAATAGGAAAACATGCACAAATACGCTAGATTTATTACAAATATAGTGCACATGATAGTTTTCTACAATACATAACTGAAACTATCTATGGTTGTTTTATGTGTCCTTCATATATTGCACATTATAATGCAGGTTATGGATGTCATAATGCAATCTGTGAATTGGACATATTAATGCAGTCATTAAAAGATACTGTTTAGATATTCAATTCACACAAAAAAGCAGAAAAAAACCCGATACTCTGCAATACTTAGGGCTTGCTGCAGGTTTTTGCTTTATCTGCTTTCCATATCATAGCAGGATGTAGTTTTTCATAAAATCAGTTCTACTAAGTAACGGGTTTTAAGAAAAAAGGATCACTACATCTTCTAAATCAAAGCATTACTGTAGGAAAGACATGTTACACCCTCCTCTTACCACAAGATGGCAGTAAATACCAATCATACTCCTTAGTCTATACCCATAGATGCAGGAGATGGTCAGCCTATACAAGAGATATTAAATAAGAGTCCTTAGTATGTCTGTGAAATCTAATACAAATGGTGACAAATGGCGAGCTTTAAAGCCTGAGTTCTCTTCTTGGGATGGTGCAATATAACATCACAAGTATCACATATGTTTATACTAAAGAACAGAGAAATGGCTTGGTGGGTTAGACAAGTGAGAATATTTCAGCATTGGGACGATAAATATTTAAAGCAGTAAATTGTTGAGGTCATTTGTAGATAGGAAATGTGAAATTTTACGATTCCATGTTTGCGAACAAGGTTCTCTAAGCCCTTAATACTAAACATGTTATTCTACTACTATGAATACATTATAGTCATTTCCAGTATGCCATTAAACAGCTGTTTACATAGATTTTTGCAACAGGTTTTTTTTTCCCTTTTATACAGACTTAATATTAGCCATGAAGAAAGAAGGTGACCAGGGGCACAAACTAGCCCTCAGTGCTTCTTTAGTTGGATCAAGTAAAAACATATCAGGGACAAAGTGAGCAATAGCGACGGACCCTTTCACACAATATGCGCTTCTACAGGCTAGTGTCTGAGCACATGAGTGGGAACGCCATGAAATAGCAGTAAACACGTCCACAAATGAATCGGAAACACCCAGCACTCAAAGGACAGGTCACTGCGAGACAGCGCGCAGGTGCCATTGCTATTGAAACCTAGGCAGTCGACCATCAACATGTGATTTAAAAACATAGCAACAGATGTGTACACAGAAGATAACACGGGAAAAGGATTTAAATGTCCTCCGAGATCATAAGCAATATAGAGCAGTGTCAGATCTCATGGAAAGTTTTTAAAACACAATGTAAATGAACAAAGATAAATGAGAAAATAAAAAATATTAAAATATAAGAAGGTCTCTGATGTACAGGAGACTAAGTGACACAAATAGGGTTGAGCGATCGTGTTCGTAAAAGATCGGATTCTGATCGGCGATCGAGAAAATTTCACGATCGCGATCGGAATTCCGAACACGATCTTTTTAGGTGGGATCGAGATCGGTACTATTTCCCACAATGCTTTGCTTAGCCTTCACATTGAGTATACGCTCCACTCATTCTGAGTGGAGTGTATACTCAGTGTGAAGGCTCCGCTGCGGTTCCATAGGTATGAATGGAAGCAGCTGACACACAGCCTTAATCCCCTGCGCGCCGGCTGCCTCCATTCATTCTAATGGGAGACTAAACTAACATCTCTAGTAGCTACTTACCTCCAGAGATGGCTGCTCCAGTGCCCGGTGTTCTCCTCCTTCTTCTCCTCGCTGCCGCTCCACACTGCTCTTCTTGCCTTGCTGCCACTGCCTCCCAGGTTAGTGTTTAAAGAGCTAGGAAGGCGGGGCTTGTGGCTTAGGAGAGTGTGGGCGGGTACAGGGCGGGGAGACGTGACATTTCCCCTCCCAGTACCCGCCCACAATCTCTTAACCCGCCCACACTCTCCTAATCTGGGAGGCAGGGGGCAGCGAGGCGAGAAGAGCAGCATGGAGCGGCAGCGAGGCGAAGAAGAACACCGGGCACTGGAGACATCTCTGCAGGTAAGTGGACACCAGGGGGGACTAAGTAGCCAGAGGATTTTTTTTAATCCTACTTAGTGATTCACTACACAGAGTGGATTCTAACAATTAAAGCATTCAATTATTAGATTCCATGCTGTATAGTGAATAGGATTGCTTTTAAAATCCGATCTCTGATTAATAAAAAAAATCCCATTGACTTGCATTGGGATCGGAATTGGGATCGAGATCGGGTTCAAATGAAAAATGATCGGAAATCGGATTTTAAAATCGATCCTGAAAAGTCAAGATCGGCTCAACCCTAGACACAAATCAATAGTATAATTTATAATGAAGTATAGCTGCCTGAAAAAATTCAAGCTGGCCACTCATAGGTGTGAACAAGCACCTAGAGCTTTCTGCCATAGTGAATCCAAATGGTATGAATGTGAGAACAAAATCTCATCATATGACCCTAGGGCTCAATAGAGGGTAATATAATTCAAATAAAACTAGTAATGGATCCTCAACCCTGATTTAGGGCCAAAGACACCACCAGAAGGGGAGGCATTAGCACATCGGATGTATAATGTAAACCCGAGTGCTCTATCTATGCCTATCCTCCTTTTTAGGCTGAGACAATCACCCCAGAGACACCAGATTTTATATATATTAAATATTATGTGGCTATTCAATAGCGGCATATAATTGGACCTCATATCAATCCTTAACAGCCAATGTTATATGGCAACATTTTTCAGGAATCCGGATCTTTCCCTGAAAATCTGCAAATATGGTATTTTTTAAACTCATCGTACTGGTTAAGTTACTAGATATCAAATGCTAAAGTGTCCTGACCCATGTGCAAGCATCAAATCACAAACGACAAAAACACACTCCTATCATTGAGACCTAATGGACCCATAGCTTGGATCCTAAGAATCCACTTCCCTTTCCATCTTAGGCGGTCCTGGTTGCATTATATACAGAATGTACTAAAGGGCTGAGCATTAGAATCATTCAAATAGAATTTATACTTATCCTTAACATTGCTATGGAAATTAATTTGGTGCATGAAGGT
Organism: Leptodactylus fuscus; assembly: GCF_031893055.1. Lineage (NCBI taxonomy): Eukaryota > Metazoa > Chordata > Amphibia > Anura > Leptodactylidae > Leptodactylus > Leptodactylus fuscus. The sequence goes on along the minus strand of NC_134265.1, from coordinate 113,208,628 downwards.
TATTTCTTCTATCATGTATCTATTTTTTAACAACTTGTACCGCAAATGGTCATGAGATAGCAGTATTAGTTACTAGAGAAAGCCCCCTGATGTCACGTTGGCACATTCAGGTCTCCTGGCATTGCCACTTGCGTTTATATGAGATGAGATGCATATTCAAAGATGGTAAAAGCATAAAGTGTAAAAAAAAAATCCTTCATTAAATTCTGTGCTGGGGAACTCAATAAAGGCTTCAAGACACAACAAGACAAACACCAAGAAAATATACAGCGTTCTGCATAATTTTTAGGCAGGTGTAGAAATTGCTGCAAAAGAAGACTGATTTCAAAAATAGAAGAGTTAAGAATGGTATATTTTTGTCAATCATATTCTTTTTTTTTTTCAATTTATTAAATTTCTTAAAAATTTTTTCCATAAAAACAGACAAAAACTCAATGAAGTCAGAATTAAACATGCAGAGTGAAAATAGAAAGTTATATTTCTGAGCCTAAAGTTAATGCTGTAAATAAAGAAAACAGAAACAACATAAACAAAAGGGACAGTCGCCATATTCTGACACCCAGAACTGTTTTATATGTTTTGTGTATGGGGATGAATAGGATGTCTTTTTTGTGGGACCAGATGTAATTTTTAGTTATACCATTTTATCACTTTTTATGCAGATTTTTATCAGAGTTGAAGAGGCGAAAGAAAAGTCTTGGCGGTGCAATGTGAGTTCCACTGTAGGATGTGGAAGAAAAAAGAGAGGGACAGCACCGCGCTGTATATAGTGTAGTAATTGAGTGAAGTGAGAATAAAATCCAGTTTAATGGTTATTCTCACCTGGCCGGGTTGTGAAGGATCACAACCACCATATAGGTTTTGGAACCGTTTACTAGGGGGTTCCTCTCTGGGGGTAGTGTGAGCTGCAATGTACAATCACCAAGGTGTGAGGATAAGAAGTCAAGGACCATCAACAAGGACTGCGCTTTACCCGTAGGATACACTTGAAAAAGGGTTGTGTGACCCGAAACGCGTTGTGTGTGAATCTCAATAAAAATACAGTTCTTCAAAAATCCTATGGGTAAAGAACAGTCCTTGTTGATGGTCCTTGACTTCATATCACTGTAGGATGTAGGTAAGAGCCAGGTAGTGGTTTCTAAGAAAGGGATTCCTAGTATATAGACATCTAAGTCCAGTGCCTCATAACTCCAACGTCTGTATAATTACAGAGTCCAGTCTGTAAGGATCTTGGACATCTTCAGCTTCTCTTCTCTGTGGCACTTCTGTTTTCTACTCTCACTGACCGCTGATCATTGTGCGGCGGTCCTGCTAGCGGTCAGACCATCTACCGCATATTGTAATGTTTACAGACTTGGAGTCCGATAGGGAAAACCAAGAAATAGACCCCTGATGAACCTCAATTACAGAGAGGAAATGCGTAGGGTCGTTAATGAGTTAATGGTGTAGCACCCACACACGGGCAGCCTGAGTTTAGACACAGCCAGTGGTACCTCCTCTCTCCGTTGGTGTGACATTAGGTCAGTATCCTCGGAGGGGTGGGGGAACATTCCACTGAGCTCATGCATGTGTGTCTTACTCTGACTTCAAACCTGAGGAGTTTCAGGTGTACATCGGATGTCTGATATTAGGGAGGTAGAGAGAAACTGACTACAGGGTTCTATAGATGCAGGATTGAGTCCCCCCCCCCCCCCCCCTAGAGATATCTGATAAGATTTTATATGGTAGATTGTGCAGTTTTTTTCATTTTTGGTGTGTCAATTTTAATTGGTCTAATAAATAAAAGTGAAGATTTATCAATATATTATTCCACTGGTGGATGAGTCAAATCCCCTTTCAGTGAAAAGGGTTAAAAGGAATAATAACATCAATAATCAGAGAAAAATCTACTCTCACTGTACCCTGAGAGCAATGTCACTTCCCTATGTTAGATCGCAGTAATAATGATGGGCAATGGCTCTCTGCACACTCTACACATTCTAGTGACTGGAACACTGGCTTCAAAAAATTATCTACAAATACCTTCATCTTAGTGATAACGCCTAACTGTTCCCTTGTGTACCCTTTGCTTGGCTTTATTTTACTCGGTGCTCCTTGTATCACTGTGATTTTCATGCATTGAATTTGTGGATAAACTACATTTCCCATGATACAGCTGTCTGCTCTCACTCCCACTCTCCTCTGCAAAGAAATCACAAGTAATAAATTACTCCCACATCTGTGGTGACGTGCTGCTGTGATGTTTTGTTTGTTGGCTTCACTGTTCACATGGAGGGGTAGCGATCTTATAAACAAAACGTCACAACTGAGGTCAATGACCTGAAAATAAATCAGATATACTCTGCTGAATTTAAACAGGGTATATATTAGGAATTGGCTTGTTTTGATGAATCCTGTTATTTAGCCCATAATTTAAAAAACTGGATAACCCTTTAAAGATTCTTCCCCTTATCAGCTATATTTGTAGGACATCAAACAACCACATGTTGTCTCTCATGGAAGCTCTTCTAACTGATATAGTTCAGCAGGATAATGTTTGTCCATACAGCAAGAGTTTCCCAAAAATGCCTCCACCAGATTGCAACACATCCTTGGCCTGACCGACCGCCAGATTTATCACCAATTGAGCATTTATGGGACCAGCTGGGACCACAACCTACAAGATCTACAGACCCAGGTGTAGTGTTTGTGCAAAACATACTGCAAGATACCATACAGAACCTGTATGCCTCCATAACCAAATTGTATTTCATTTTGTGGCCCCCTGACAGGATACTAGGGACTACTTTCAATTGTAGGGTATTCCCCAACAAACATATCCTTTTGGTCTAATATTCTAATTATACTAGATTACATTAAAGAATTACTTATTGGTATTTTATATTTTTGTGCCAATGAATGTATTTTCACAAGAAACTCAAAAACCTCAGTATGTGAACCAATAATGTCACGCCTGTAACCATAATTGGTGTTGTTTGGGTGTCAATAATGAGAGTAGCTTAGAGGTGCTCTCACAAATGGTATATTTTGGTATAAATTTAAGCAAATCTGAAAATCAGTTTTATTATTCTGAATGGGGCTTGTAGAAATCCACATATTTGCCAAATTTCTGTAATAAAATCTGCCTCATGCCAAGGCAGCCTAAGGCTACAAAATATTGAAATGTAAATCTAGTAGGGACCATACTTTATTATTGGAGGTATTTATGTATGCTATGCTATGCCATCCAATATAAAGCATGCAATATAAAATCTATAAAGGCTAAAGATATGTGAAATATGTACTAAATGTCTGACAATATTTATCAGTTTGTAATATATTTAGTGTAATATTCAGTTATCTTATTGTATCTGTATAAAGCATCACTTAGTCAACCTGCCTTGGCTAATCTACATGTCACCAACGTCTATGAGCATGTCTCTGACTTCTTGTACTTCTAGCCTGGCTGCTGCTCCTTTGCTGATCAGGCATCAGCCGAAATGAGATCACTTCTTCCTTGAACTCCTAACTTGGGTTACACAGCCGCCCCTCAGCCTCAAACTGGACAGCTGAACTTTTCTGGATAGACCAATTTCTAAACACTGAATTTTCCATGTCTCAAACTCCATGCAAACCAGAAATTAAAAGGGCTTTAGAAGAAAGCCCAGAAACTAACATAGAAGATGAATCCCCAAATGGACCTATGCCCAGCAATTACCTGATCCTCTCAATATTTTCCTGCTTTTGCCCTGCTTACCCAATTAACATTGTTGCATTTGTTTTTTCTATAATGGTAAGTACTAATAGATTTTTCTATCATTATAAATGTATAGCCACGTGAATATCATTTCACACCTTCATGTAAAATGCTTTAGGTTTCTGATGTGTTTTATTCTTTTATAAATATTATTATTAGTTCTATTAATAACAGTATAATTGACAGGTAAAAAAAAGTGATAATTCAGCAGAGCAGACTGTGTTCTAGTTTATGCTGTTGACTCACTTTATAAATATAGCTATCCCACTATGTGACCGTAGTGATCCCAAGATAGAAGTAAAGATAGTACTGTGAGAGAGAAAGTTACAATATGTCATTTCAATGGCTAGTATCCGCATTTACTGGAATATTATGTAGCATGTAATGTATGTAACATAGGGAAATGTGATGAAAATCAGATAACAGTTCCAGATCCCTGATATGACAAACAAGAACGGCACCCGATGGACCCCAGTGACTATTGGTTTCCTTCTTACCACCAAGCATTTTAATATACTATGCAATTTTGTCTGACATTTTTGTGTAAGCTGTGATGGAGGTTCCTGATATAGGCTTCAACAGATGTGTACATGGCATTATCGAGTACCTAAATGTTGCTTAAATGTGTTGCAAAATAAATTGCCTTATCTGTCCATCTATGAGACACCATTAACCCATTATACAAAGCCTGTGGTGGACTATTTAAGGTGTTCAGGCCACCTAAAGTGCTGTATGTGTGGTCTACGCTGGTGCTAGCTCATGCCATTATGCCCTACTATCCAAGAGGACAGTTTGTCTTACCTTTGGCATATTTGCTAATGTTGTGATTATGGAAAAGTGTTTCATGTTACACACAGCTCAGCGCAGCTAGGGAAAAAGGGATTTTCCAGGCTAAAAATATTGATGACTTATCCTAATATCAGATTTGTGGTGGTCAACACCCAGTATCCCCACCGATCAGCTGTTCTCAGTTGCAGTGGCTCAGTTCAATCAATACACAGAGAACAGAGTTGTCAGATTCCTGCTCAATCTTCTGTGTATAAACAGCTAAGCGCAGCTGATCAGGGGGGGTGCTGGGTATCAGATCACCACAGATCTGATATCAATGACCTAGCTTTAGTAAAAGTCATCAGTGTTTTTAGCCCAGAAAACCCCTCTTTGATGGCCCACCTTTTGTTTTGGGTACTTTTTTTGGTGTGTACACCATTGCCGATACAGCATATGCAAAGCTGTCTGAGTCATTTGACCATTACAATCATGAAGACATTTTCATGATTGTATGATAAAATGTATAAATCTTATCCATTAGTCAAAGCTTGTACATGAATCATAGAAATGGAAATTGGGTCTACTATGGAGTCAATGCAAGTTATTTACAACAAAAAAATTTGTGGTGAACATCACAACTATAACTGTAGAAATTCCATGTGTACGTATGGTCTGCATGTATCAAGCTTTGGGCGTCACAAATTAATATTAGCCGCAACTGATACAAGTGGGCCATTGTTTCCAATAGGATCTGATGATGTTATGGTCTATGCAAAGTGTATGATTGGTGAAATTTGCTTTGTTTTGTTGTTTGGTTATACAGTGCCTACAAGTAGTATTCAACCCCCTGCAGATTTAGCAGGTTTGCACATTCAGAATTAACTTGGCATTGTGACATTTGGACTGTAGATCAGCCTGGAAGTGTGAAATGCACTGCAGCAAAAAAGAATGTTATTTCTTTGTTTAATTTTTTTTTAAATTGTGAAAAGTTTATTCAGAGGGTCATTTATTATTCAACCCCTCAAACCACCAGAATTCTGTTTGGTTCCCCTAAAGTATTAAGAAGTAGTTCAGGCACAAAGAACAATGAGCTTTACATGTTTGGATTAATTATCTCTTTTTCCAGCCTTTTCTGACTATTTAAGACCCTCCCCAAACTTGTGAACAGCACTCATACATGGTCAACATGGGAAAGACAAAGGCGCATTCCAAGGCCATCAGAGACAAGATTGTGGAGGGTCACAAGGCTGGCAAGGGGTACAAAACCCTTTCCAAGGAGTTGGGCCTACCTGTCTCCACTGTTGGGAACATCATCCGGAAGTGGAAGGCTTATGGAACTACTGTTAGCCTTCCACGGCCTGGACAGCCTTTGAAAGTTTCCTCCCGTGCCGAGGCCAGGCTTGTCCGAAGAGTCAAGGCTAACCCAAGGACAACAAGGAAGGAGTTCCGGAAAGATCTCATGGCAGTGGGGACATTGGTTTCAGTCAATACCATAAGTAACGTACTCCACCGCAATGGTCTCCGTTCCAGACGAGCCCGTAAGGTACCTTTACTTTCAAAGCGTCATGTCAAGGCTCGTCTACAGTTTGCTCATGATCACTTGGAGGACTCTGAGACAGACTGGTTCAAGGTTCTCTGGTCTGATGAGACCAAGATCGAGATCTTTGGTGCCAACCACACACGTGACGTTTGGAGACTGGATGGCACTGCATACGACCCCAAGAATACCATCCCCAGTCAAGCATGGTGGTGGCAGCATCATGCTGTGGGGCTGCTTCTCAGCCAAGGGGCCTGGCCATCTGGTCCGCATCCATGGGAAGATGGATAGCACGGCCTACCTGGAGATTTTGGCCAAGAACCTCCGCTCCTCCATCAAGGATCTTAAGATGGGTCGTCATTTCATCTTCCAACAAGACAACGACCCAAAGCACACAGCCAAGAAAAATAAGGCCTGGTTCAAGAGGGAAAAAATCAAGGTGTTGCAGTGGCCTAGTCAGTCTCCTGACCTTAACCCAATTGAAAACTTGTGGAAGGAGCTCAAGATTAAAGTCCACATGAGACACCCAAAGAACCTAGATAACTTGGAGAAGATCTGCATGGAGGAGTGGGCCAAGATAACTCCAGAGACCTGTGCCGGCCTGATCAGGTCTTATAAAAGACGATTATTAGCTGTAATTGCAAACAAGGGTTATTCCACAAAATATTAAACCTAGGGGTTGAATAATAATTGACCCACACTTTTATGTTTAAAATTTATTAAAATTTAACTGAGCAACATAACTTTTTGGTTTGTAAGATTTATGCATCTGTTAATAAATCCTGCTCTTGTTTGAAGTTTGAAGGCTCTAACTTATTTGCATCTTATCAAACCTGCTAAATCTGCAGGGGGTTGAATACTACTTGTAGGCACTGTATATTTTCCCTATCTATTGGGTGGGAGATTGTTCAGCAGGAGGGTCCAGTCAGTGATAGCTTGCCAAATTCCTTTTCTGCTTTGTTTCCTATTGAGCTGAGATGTTATTTTTCACTTTCTGGCAAACTACAGGGCTGTTGTGAGCGTATGATATATTTTACATGATTTATTATTATTTTTGAGACCTTTTATTACATACATATTAGCTTACATTTTTAGTGATGGAGCCAGTCCTTGAGGGTGCAGCTTGCGCACAACAATAAAACATAAAAGCAATTGACAAATACAAGAAAAAAAAAAGGATTGCCACTACAGGTATAGTATTAAACTTCATGATCCCAACACAAGATATGCAGCACAGCCTTCCTCTTATAACATGGGTGCTTTCTTATATGGCAGAGGGACTTTGGGCCCCTCAGGCATCAACATCCAAGTCTGAGTACTTACTCTACATTGCCCACAGCTACGCTGAAATTACATGAAAATATTGACATGTAACTAGACTCACATGATACAAAAAGCTGTTTGGCCATAACCTAAATAGGCAGAAAAGTAGTTTTCGGCGGGCACTTGGCACAGTTAAACCTAGTGATGATTTCATTCCCACCACTCTAGAAGTAAACAACACTAGCAGAATACTAGGATAGAATAATACGACACAGTGATAATGGATGATCTCTCCTCTTAACAAAATTTCCTGCCGGAGAAACCTAAGCTGCGGATACATCAGTGATATTTCTTCAGCTCGGGGTGTGACAAAAACTGAGATTCTTTCACATATTCTCGTATTGCACTGAGTTATGAAGGTCAGGTACAACCTAGGAAAAGAAAAATCTTTGTTCTGCATCATCTCTTAGGGAACAAGATGGCACTGTCTAAGGTATTGCAGGACTAAGATTAAAGAAAGTATATGCCATGACATAAGCAAGTGTACACTGTCATTTCATTTTGCAGTTTCATTCTGTACTGAAGGAGTTAACAGTTACTAGATAGTCATATGGACATACAAAGGGAGCATATCATCAGTATGCAATGTATTACTTATATCCAGTTTTTACATTGAACATATTTTTAAACATTTTCGGTGCTGTTGTTTATTTTACTTCGCTCTGTCACCCATATGGAAAAAAAATCCTATAATACAGGGCAAATAAAACAAGAATATACACGGTGGATCATTGGTGCACTACTTGTTACACACTTATCACATTGTATGCCTCAGCTCCTGTATAAGGAAAATTATGTGTCATGCATGCTTCAGAGGCGAGACCCCTGATATAGGCAGTGATATAGTCAATGGGAATGAAGCCACAGTATATAAGGACTGGAGCCAACTGCTTCCAGGTCCATCAGTGTATAGTATTGGTGTGGAACGTGTCCCCAAACAGCTGATCCATGTAGGGACTGTCTGTCAGATATTGATGGACTATCCTAAGGACTATCCTAAGCCATAAATTAAGAATTTCTTGCCAATCCCTTTAAAGTTTGTTTGGGCCAGTCACATGCTATAGTATGTAAATAATGACTTTTTTGCACTCCTGGCTTTGTTTTTCTCACAGGGCTTCTTGATGTTTAAGGATTCTCCGGGGACTCAAAAGCAGAGGACCCAAAAAACTATAAAACTTAACTTTTAATATAAATTATAATAATAAATATTTAAGACGGTCAAAAAACATCACCAATTTAAGTGCAAATAACAAACTGTGCTCTAGATAAAAGAGGAATGGTCTTACCTGGATCTACTAAGAGACGTTGGGGACTCAACAGGACTTGCAGATAAAGGGCTGATGTAATTATACCCTTCTCTCACCTATGTCCCACAATGACTCCTGTCCTAACAATGACAGTCCCCAAAACTCTCCTGTATCTCCCTATTAAATTAGATCCATTTCCCTTATTTCCTTCAACTCAATGCATTTCATGTCCCAACAAGATGGAGGGGCAATTTTCAGGGGATTTCTAAATTTGAGTGAAAGCCCTTCAAGCTGCTCAAACATATATTTCCATGGTGAGCTTGCTGGTTATAGGGCTATAGAGATAGATGCTCCACCCTGAGTGCAGGGCAGCGCTTGTGTCAGTAGTGGTCCTATGACATGGGACATGAAACGCGTTGGTGTGAAGGAAATAAGGGAAATGGATCTAATTTGATAGGGCGATCGCCAGCAATATTGCAATTTTAACAGAAACAAAAGGTATGTTCCCCATGCCAGCAGCCACATAGAAGTGGGTTGGAAGCATTCTTGGTGGTGATATCCTCCATCTAAGAGGAGAAGGTACCGATATAATGGCATATAAATATCACCTTAGTTTATTTTTGATACATACTTAGTTTCAGAATTCTTTTCTACTACTTACCCTACACATTGCAATAGGAACAACAAGAACAATATTACGCACATCGTCCACCAACATTATCACTTTATTCCTTTGTATTTTTTCCGTTTTTGAGTTTTCTGCATCATCCTTTAATAACAAAGCTTTTCCACTTATATAACAAGTGTTTAACAGGTCGTCCTTACATAGTATTCTTTATCATTCAATATTCTGTAATATTCTTTAGCTCCGCTGAGAGTTACTATATTAGTATCCAGAATTACTGATTTCAGATTTCTTTCATCTTTCCTTCCGTCTCCTCATTACTTCACTAACTCCATTACTTTTCATCTTCATCACATTTTGCCAGAAACTCTGAACAATGTTCTAAGGCAATCCGATGATAATCAAAGTCCATGAATTGCCCAATATAAAAGGACAAAAAATTAACAATATTACATAAAAGGTATAAAATTGATTGGCCCTAGTACTGTAACCAGTTTGCAAGGAATCGAGATTATTTTATATTTATATAGTACGGTCATTAGAACACACATATACCATATACCCTGTATATCACCATTACATACAGTATAAACCCATTAGTTGGCTCATACCAAATTGTTTACCAAAATAACAACAATAATACTGTATAAAGAGCAGAGGCTTAAAGATTTTCTTAACAATCCTACTAGAATCCTATATTCCTGGGAAAAGCCCTTTAACCCCTTCCCGACATGCGCCGTAATAGTACGGCACATGTCGGGTCTGTAACTATGGCGACCGCCCGGGAGCCGGGCGGCCGTCATAGCCGCCGGGTGTCTACTGCTTCAAGCAGTAGACAACCGGCTCTAATGCCTCCGATCGGTCCCCGGACCGATCGGAGGCATAAACCCCTCCGGCGCTGCTGTCAAAGGCCGACCCCCCGTTGCCATGACAGCCGGGAGCCTTGTTAAAGGCTCCCAGCCGGTCTGCAAATTCTCTCTTTTGCAGGCTGGTGTATACAGCCTGCAAAAGAGATGATGCTTTTTTGCAATGCATTGCAATGCATTAGCATTGTAATGCATTGCATTAGTGATCAGACCCCCTGGGGTTCAACACCCCTAGGGGGTCTAATAAATGCAAAAAAAAAATAAAAAAAAAAGTTAAAAAAAATATAAAAAAATATAAAAAGTATTAAAAGTTCAAATCACCCCCCTTTCCCTAGAACAGATATAAAAGTAGTTAAAAACTGTGAAACATATACATGTTAGGTATCCCCGCGTCCGAAATCGCCCGCTCTACAAATCTATACAAATATTTTTCCTGTTCGGTACACGCCGTAGCAGGAAAAATAGTCAAAAGTGCCAAACCGCCGTTTTTTCACTGTTTTAATTCTGATAAAAATTTGAATAAAAAGTGATCAAAGCAATAACATTTCCCGAAAATGGTAGAACTAAAAAGTACACCCGGCCCCGCAAAAAAAGACGTCCTATGCATCCCCGTACACCTATGTATAAAAAAGTTACGGCCGTCGGAATATGGCGACTTTTAGAAAAAAAAATTTTTAACACCGTTTTGGAATTTTTTTTAGGGGTCAAAATGTAAATAAAACCATATAAATTTGGTATCCCTGGAACCATACCGAAACACAGAATATAGGGGACATGTCATTTTGGCTGCACAGTGAACGCCGTAAAACCAAAGCCCGTAAGAAAGTCGCAGAAATGCATTTTTTCTTCAAATCCACCCCATTCTGAATTTTTTTCCTGCTTCCCAGTACATTATATAGAATAATTAATGGTGGCATCATGAAGAAAAAATTGTCCCGCAAAAATTAAGACCTCATATGGCTCTGTGAGTGGAGAAATAAAAAAGTTATGGGGTTTAGAAGGAGGGGAGTCAAAAACGAAAATCAAAAAATGCCATCGGCGGGAAGGGGTTAAGTTGCAGACAATCCTTTTAAATTGATGCCTTCATTCGGAGACCAGGGCACAAGAAAAAACAGGCATGAGTAACAAACCGGTTGTCAACCAATCCAGAAACCTCCATATGTAGATTGTACTTGTTCACCAAAAACCAAATGTATAAAAACATTCTCAGCATGCCTACATTCTACTAAAGATGTTTATACATGAATTCAGATGCAGATAATAGCAGTGCTGGAATCGTGCCATAGACTTTAGATGAGAAGTATTGTGTCATGGATTTCTCGAAAGGAAGCAAACCTAGTAAACACAAAGAGGATAAGTATCTGCCGCCAAACTGCTTTCCTTGATAATATACATTTGTATAATCTGTAAACAATACAAGTCCTAATAAAGTTAGACCTCTAAATTCTTAGCTGTAGCTTTTATCTATTATTAGAGATGAGCAAGTAGTGAAATATTCGAGATTCGTTTTGAGTAGAGCCTCAATATTTGACTACTTGATCGAATATTGAATCCCATTATAGTCTATGGGAAAAATGCTTGTTTCAGTGCGCAGAAAGCACAAGGACCCCATTATAGTCTATGGGGTCCGTGCGTTTTAACTGCACAGCGCTTGCAGTTGCACTGATATTCTGTTCGTGGGGGGTCCTCCTGCGGACTCCTTCTGGACGGGAGGCAAGCACTAATGTGAACCGGCCCTTACTCGTCCTGCAGAACCAGTATTGAATGGCTGAATGCTATACACTATAGCATTCGGCCAATCAACGATGGTTCTGCAGCAGGCTCTTCTTTGCTAGTCGGGAGAGCTGGCAGCTTTCGGTTGTGTGGGAGATGACTTTTTCTCATAGGAATGCATTGACCACCGTTGATTGGCCGAATGCTATACAGTGTACAGCATTCGGCCAATCAATGCTGGTTCTGCCGGAGGCTCATCTGTGACGAGGAGGAATCTAAGATCGGACTACAGCAGTCTCCATTGTGGTCCAATCTTAGACTCCGCCTCTGCACAGATGAGCCTCCGGCAGAACCAGCGTTGATTGGCCGAATGCTGTACACTGTATAGCATTCGGCCAATCAACGGTGGTCAATGCATTCCTATGAGAAAAAGTCAGCTCCCACATAACCGAAAGCTGCCAGCTCTCCCGACTAGCAAAGAAGAGCCTGGTGCAGAACCAGCGTTGATTTGCCGAATGCTATACACTGTATAGCATTCGGCCAATCAATGCTGGTTCTGAATCGAATCTTTACTGCGAATAGGAGTAGTATTCGAACGAGTACGAGTATTTTGAATACCATAGTATTCTATTGAATACCTACTCGATTGAATACTACTCGTTCATCTCTATCTATTATGGCATGCATAGAAAATATATTAAATAAGAATATGGAGCTCTTAGACTCTGAACAACAGTCCAAAAACAAAAAATACAAAAGTATTAACCTATATACGGCCAAGGCCCCCCCCCACACACACACACACATTGTGGAAATTCAGCTTTTTTTGTTGCAGATTTTCTTGTGTTTTTTGAGTCAAAGCCAGGAGTGGTCTGTCCTCCTCTATCACTACCAAGTAGGCTGTGTGTAGGGAAACCAATAGAAACAATAAAGGTTGCACCACTTGGTTGAGCACCACTCTCCTTAAAGAAGCTGATTAGTAGGGGTGAAATGATGGGCTACCAGGCTTCATTAGACACCTAAAACTAAGATTAAAGTAGCTGAAAGATGAAAAATAAAAACAACGGTAACATTTTTTCAAATTCAGGCACTATCCATTTCCATTACAATGTGAAGACGCGGCACTATCTCTGACGCAGCCCTGCACTGTCAGCTATCAGCTGTAGCTGTCATATGTACCCAAGTGGCACATTATCATGTTGTGCTGAAAACAGGAACTGGCAGGGTATCCCAGTGCCATGCAACACAGGAACAGAACGGAATGTAATAGTATGTTAAAAAAACATATGTATGTCAAAGAATTTGGAAAACTCTTTCAAGGTATTGCAGCATAAATCTTTAGGATTTAAGAGGATATAATTTAGATATCAGTGTATCATACATAGCATGTTATACAACATATCTACTTAAAGTGGCTGTGTTACCAAATCGAGTTGTGATATATCAATAGGATAGGTTACGACTTGCAGATCAGTGGGTGTCTGACAGCTGTGACCCCCACTGATCCTGAGTACTTGGTCCTACTGGGTACTGGGTTGTACACGTGCATTAACCGCTCCACTCATTCTCTATGGGATTGCTGGAGATGGCGGAGTACAGCTCTCAGCACAACTATCCCTGACAGCTTAATAGATATTGAAGGACAGGACCTGTTCTCAGATGGGCCGAGGTCCCATCGGTTGGGCCCCCACTATAAGTTATGATAGATGCCAAATATAAGCTTCAAACAATAAAAACCTTAAGCATTATATGGGCAATATTTTCATCTTCAATTGCCAAAAAAGTTGTGGTCTGAAGAACTGAATATTTGTAAATCCATAACATGAGGCCATAAGATTGGGCACATCGTGGATGTATTGTTAATTCAAAGTTTTAGCAACAGATTAGTCCTATATTAGAAACCTAACTAAAGAAATGTTAGGGTTCACACGGTGTAATGTGCCACGTGATGTGGCACGTCTATGCCGCGGGAGCCTTTGCAAGCCGTACACGCTCCCATTGATTTCAATGGGAGCGGGGATCGTATGCGCCGTGCTAGTTTGCGGCCATGATTTTGCCTGCAAAGGCTCCTGCGGCGTAGACGTGCCACATCACGCGGCACGTTACACTGTGTGAACCCTCCCTAAGGCCCCCATGGGAAATGGATGCCTATTAGGATAGGGTTAGAAAGATTGGCAGGTAGAAAGGAGGCATCAATTTATGAGCATGTAAATGGTTCACTTAATAATGTTTCACTTCTGGTGAGTTAGAAGGTTCTTCAGGAAAGACGGATGCTTTGGAGGTGATTGTATATTGTTCTTTTAGGCCCTCACACTCTTGTATATCCATTGAGAAAATTGAGGAATTGTCTGACAACACCAAGTGTATGCAATACTAAGAACATAAATCTGGTTACCAGTGTAAAGTCAATGATGTAGTATATAGACCCATTAAGACCAATCTAGGTTGAAGATGATCTATGTTGAGGAAAGTATTTGGGCATATCTATTAGTCATTACATTTAGGTGTTCGACATTTGTGAATGAAGGGACGTTCTAAGGAGCTCAATGAGTTCTGTAATAGGATGCCACCGTTGCAGAAAGTCACTACTTAAAAAAGGTCTTTATAGATATTTCAGGATCCTACGGTAGATAACCAGAGTATCTCAGCCCCAAAAAGGCAGACCACATAAGGTTTATAGAGCAGGATCGGCAACTGCTGAGTCACATCAACACTTTGCTGATTCAATTACTTCAGAGCTCCTCAACAACTGCACAAAAACTGAATGCAAGGAGTTTCATGACATGGGTTTTCTTGGCCGAGTAGATGCATGCAAGCCTTATATCACCAAACATAATGCTGTTAGATAGAAAGGTGTAAAGCATGCCGCCACTGGACTGTGGAGCAGGGGAAACAGATTTATGTGGATAAATCACACTATCTGGCAGTCTGATGGAAACCCAGAGGAATATTATTTGCCGGAATGCATTGTGCCATCTGAAAAGTTTGGTTGGAGAGAAGTAATGCCATGGGGTTGTTTGCCAGAGGTTGAAAAAACATCTTAATGCTTTGAGGGATTTTGGATAATTGTACATAGTCATATTAATGTGACCACCGCCTACTTTCGACGTCAAAAGTAGGCGGTGGGTGAGTTTGGTGTAAAAGAACTTTACTGGTCTGCACAGAGTCCCAACCTCACTTCAGTCCCATCAAACACCTTTAAGATGAACTAAAGGGGATTGCATGCCAAGCCGTCTCATCCAGCCTCAGTGTCTGACCTCACAAATGCTCTTCTGAATGAATGGGCAAAAATTCCCACAGGCAAACTCCAAAATCTTGTAGAAATCATTCACAGGAGAATGGTAGCTATTTTAGTTGCACACAAGGGACAAACTCCATATTAAGACCTATGGGTTTAGAATAGGATGTCATAAAATCTGATATAGGCATAATGTGGAGGTGTCGGAATACATTTGTCCATATAGTGTACATAGACTATAGAGAGAGATACAGATAGATAGATAGATAGATAGATAGATAGATAGATAGATAGGAGATAGATAGATAGATAGATAGATAGATAGATAGATAGAATAAAAGAACAAGGGTCCACAATTATTCAGTTTAACATTTCATCTCAGTATAAAAACGTTCATATATAACAAACCAGTGTAAATGTTCTCACTACAATCCATCCATAAGTAGATAGCTGTCCAATATTTATTATGTATTTATCTATTACATATCTATTATATAATCTGTATCTAATATTTAGTTATATAAGTCATTATTGTAACAGAAGAAAATAACACATTTTGCCTATTTCAACTCCACAGGCCTTAAACAGCTATAATGATGGAGACCTTGATGGATCCAGAAGGTTGGGACGCAATGCCTTATATGTTTCAATTGCATCTATAATCATCGGTCTACTGGTTATTGCAACATACTGTTTTGTTCATTTTTCAACGGTATGTCAATTTTGTTATTATATTTTTGACATAAACATGAAGTTCTGTCATAGACCATGTGATCAGCAAATGTAAAATGTATTATTTCATTTGCTCATTTCATGTTTTAAGTTCATTTATACTCTATGCAATTGAGAAAGACACAAATCCTAGGCTGTCGTTGATGTTATGCATAAGTATATAATGAAGACATGAAAGGGCTATTGAATTGCAAGTTGGCCCCCAGTATATTCAATGCCTACCACCTCATTGCAGTGCACATTACAATGATATACAAACATATATATTTATGCATCTCACTTGTGTAGGTTAAGAGAAAAACAATTTGAGGCAGTTGGAAACTGCAGCTAAAGTAGGATAGACGTAGGCGATGTCATAGACGTAGGCGATGTCATAGCAGTAGATGATGTCATAGCAGTAGGGGTGACACAAGCAGGTGATGACAGGTGTCTGAGTGGAAAGTGCTGAAGGTCCAGGGAGCTGAGGCTCCACCTCCAATGCACCAACTGCCTAATTTGCATAACGCTTTATATTTTTTCCCAAATCTATAAAAGTATCATATACATCTGGTACGATCATCACTGTAATGTTCTCTGTAACACAGTAGTGACAGATGAATAAGCATGGAGGAGGTGGTCCCTCTAAGTGACTCCCATTAACATGCGTCGCCATGTTCTAAAAGCCATAACTTTTTTATGTGTCCTTTTTCCTGTTTCCTAAATACATTCATTTTATATTAGGGTCATTATGGACATTCCAATACCACATACGGATTGCTTTTTTTTTTTTTTTTTACAGTCCTATGAAAAAGTTTGGGCACCCCTATTAATCTTAATCATTTTTAGTTCTAAATATTTTGGTGTTTGCAGCAGCCATTTCAGTTTGATATATCTAATAACTGATGGACACAGTAATATTTCAGGAGTGAAATGAGGTTTATTGTACTAACAGAAAATGTGCAACATGCATTAAACCAAAATTTGACCGGTGCAAAAGTATGGGCACCCTTATCATTTTATTGATTTGAATACGCCTAACTACTTTTTACTGACTTACTGAAGCACAAAATTGTTTTTGTAACCTCACTGAGCTTTGAACTTCATAGCCAGATGTATCCAATCATGAGAAAAGGTATTTAAGGTGGCCAATTGCAAGTTGTTCTCCTATTTGAATCTCCTCTGAAGAGTGGCATCATGGGCTACTTAAAACAACTCTCAAATGATCTGAAAACAAAGATTGTTTAACATAGTTGTTCAGGGGAAGGATACAAAAAGTTGTCTCAGAGATTTAACCTGTCAGTTTCCACTGTGAGGAACATAGTAAGGAAATGGAAGACCACAGGGACAGTTCTTGTTAAGCTCAGAAGTGGCAGGCCAAGAAAAATATCAGAAAGGCAGAGAAGGAGAATGGTGAGAACAGTGAAGGACAATCCACAGACCACCTCCAAAGAGCTGCAGCATCATCTTGCTGCAGATGGTGTCACTGTGCATCGGTCAACAATACAGCACACTTTGCACAAGGAGAAGCTGTATGGTTGAGTGATAAGAAAGAAGCCGTTTCTGCAAGCACGCCACAAACAGAGTCGCCTGAGGTATGCAAAAGCACATTTGGATAAGCCAGCTTCATTTTGGAAGAAGGTCCTGTGGACTGATGAAAGATTGAGTTGTTTGGTCATACAAAAAGGCGTTATGCATGGAGTCCAAAAAAAACAGCATTCCAAGAAAAACACTTGCTACCCACTGTAATATTTGGTGGAGGTTCCATCATGCTTTGGGGCTGTGTGGCCAATGCCGGCACCGGGAATCTTGTTAAAGTTGAGGGTCACATGGATTCCACTCAGTATCAGCAGATTCTTGAGAATAATGTTCAAGAATCAGTGACGAAGTTGAAGTTACGCCGAGGATGGATATGTCAGCAAGACAATAATCCAAAACACCGCTCCAAATCGACTCAGGCATTCATGCAGAGGAACAATTACAATGTTCTGGAATGGCCATCCCAGTCCCCAGACCTGAATATCATTGAACATCTGTGGGATGATTTGAAGCGGGCTGTCCATGCTCGGCAACCATCAAACTTAACTGAACTTGAATTGTTTTGTAAAGAGGAATGGTCCAAAATACCTTCATCCAGGATCCAGGAACTGATTAAAAGCTACAGGAAGCGACTAGAGGCCGTTATCTTTGCAAAAGGAAGATCTACTAAATATTAATGTAACTTTTCTGTTGAGGTGCCCATACTTTTGCACTGGTCAAATTTTGGTTTATTGCATAGTGCACATTTTCTGTTAGTACAATAAACCTCATTTCAATCCTGAAATATTACTGTGTCCATCAGTTATTAGATATATCAAACTGAAATGGCTGTTGCAAACACCAAAATATTTAGAACTAAAAATGATTAAGATTAATAGGGGTGCCCAAACTTTTTCATAGGACTGTATATAATAACAAACATTCATATTAAAAAATATTTTTTATTTAGTTTTAAGAGAGAAGGGCAGAACCCAATTGAAGGATGATTGCAGACCCTATATACATAGATAGATAGATAGATAGATAGATAGATAGATAGATAGATAGATAGATAGATAGATAGATAGATGTAGTTTAAGGAATCCCTGCATATTGGATCCTGTTTGCAGTTGATGCCTTGAGGTTTCCATGACTATCAACAAACTCTGCTTAGGTCCGCGCAGGCTGTCAGAACTTGAAGACACAGACCAAATCAGAGACCTACCTTATCTATCAATTAAGAGTTAAGGGGGGTATTAAACCTTGCTGAAGTTCAGTCATGATTCACTGAGTGATTGTCTTGGATTTGACTTCAGCTTGGGCTCTGGCTATGATACTTGTTTTGGCAACTCCTTACCTCCCTGGTATGACCTCAGCTTCTTTTTTACAGTAACCTAAGGTAACTGGTTCTGTTCTTTTTAGCTGCAAGTGCACCTGTTGTCTTTTACTTGTCTGGGATTTGTGACCTGAGTCTCGAGTGGCCAAGTCCATCCCTGCCTTGCAGAGGGCTCTGGTGAAAACAAAAAGTTGTGAAGCTATGTAAAATGTTACGAATACAAGAATGCAGTCATTTGGAAATCTCATATAACTATATGTTATTCACAATAGAACCTAGAACAAATAACAAAAGGTGAAATTTAGGTTTGGTTCACATCTGCATACAGGTTTCTGTTAGGGGGATCCGCTTGGGGACCCCCTGCATGCAAACCTAATCTGCATAAACAAGCGCATAGGATACTAGCGGACCCCATAGACTATATTGAGGTCCATGTGGTTTCTGTTCAGTTTCCACCCAAATAGGACAAAAATGTGGAGAGAAACGCGCTTCTTTCATGAGGAGAGGGGAACGGAATTCCCGTAGTGCCGAATGTCCCGAGACCGGACGCAGATGTGAACCGAGCCTCAGAAATGTTTCCATTTTATTTAAAAAAAAATTATTCATTTAGAAACTGATGTCAACAAAAAAGTTGGGATAGGGCCGTATGTACCATTGTATATAATACAATGTGTGTGTGTGTGTGTGCATATATATATATATATATATATATATATATATATATATATATATATATATATATATATACCATCTCCATTTCTTTTTACAACAGTAAATAAATGATTGGGAAGGGAGAAGTCCAATTCCTGGAGTTGTGGGAAAGGAATGTTATCCCATTCTTGTCTGATATAGGATTATAGGTGTTCCTGGGTCTTATTTCCTGAATTTATCGCTTCATAATGTGACAAATGTTTTTTGTTCATTAATAAATAAAGCCGGATGGAAGTATATATTTTTCTATAACCTCTATATACTGCAATTATAGTGCCTTTCAAGAGGTGTAAGCTGCCCATGCCATAGGCATTAATGCAACCCTATACCATCAGAGATGTAGGATTTTTAACTGTGTGCTGATAACAAGCTGAATGGTTCCTCTTCTTTTGATTCGACAGAAAGCGGTGTGCGTGATTTCCATAAATAATTTCAGATTTCAGATCACTGCTTTATTTATTGCTTTATTTATTGCAGATTTTGCTGCGTTGTTTTGATCCACAGGTAGGAATGGTTTGAGCAGAAGGGACTAGTACAAGTGGTTCCTAGATAGTTCCCATTCCTTCTATAGCCACTACTAGGTTTTGCCAAAAAAAAAAAAACACAGCAAAATCTGCATCAACTAAAAAAGCAGTGTATCTGCCTTAGCCTTAAAGGGGTTGGCCACTTTCAGACCAATATTGACAAACAAATGTGCAATAAAAAGATATACAATTTTCCAATATACTTTCTGTAACAATTCCTCACGGTTTTCTAGATCTCTGCTTGCTGTCATTCATTCTGTTACTTCTAATTAATAAAACTCTGACCATGGTCATGTGATGAGTACACAGGTGCCGCTCGTTATAATCACAGCACAATAATCAGACATCTGCCTGGTAATCAGCTGTACACCTGTGTGCTCATCACATGACCATGGACCGTAAATCACATGACCATGGACCGTATATCACATGACCATGGACCGTAAATCACATGACCATGGACCGTATATCACATGACCATGGACCGTAAATCACATGACCATGGACCGTATATCACATGACCATGGACCGTAAATCACATGACCATGGTCAGAGTTTTATCCACTAGAAGTAGGCATTTACCCTTTCGGGTACTGTGGTCAGATGTGACTATAGCATCCCAGAGGTTCGTTTAGTCCAGGGCCCCACGTGGCATAAAAAAGCAGTGTTTTAGAGTCTCTGCAAAGTGTATGGAATTCTAGTGAAGCCCATCCGCACACTGCAGAAAAATCTGCGTTGCTGACACGTTGCGATTTCCAAAACTGTTGCATTTTTGGAAATCACAGCATGTCATTTATGCTATGGAAACACTGCTGTTTTCCCTATAGTTCTAATGGAAGCCGAAGGTCCGCATTAGAAACCTCTGTGGACTTTCTGTGAAAAGTGCTGCAGGAATAACCTTAGCCTTAATTTCATTTTCTTTTTGTGGTACCAAACAGTGAGAGCTGTGCAGTTTCAATGGCAGTCAGGAGTCTCCTGGTAAGTCTGAAGCTTGCCAGTGCAATGCTCCTATAAGACCTGCTTTAGAAATAAACATATTATTAGAGATGAGCGAACACTAAAATGTTCGAGGTTCGAAATTCGATTCGAACAGCCGCTCACTGTTCGTGTGTTCGAACGGGTTTCGAACCCCATTATAGTCTATGGGGAACATATACTCGTTAAGGGGGAAACCCAAATCCGTGTCTGGAGGGTCACCAAGTCCACTATGACACCCCAGGAAATGATGCCAACACCTCTGGAATGACACTGGGACAGCAGGGGAAGCATGTCTGGGGGCATCTAACACACCAAAGACCCTCTATTACCCCAACATCACAGCCTAACAACTACACACTTTACACACTCAATACCACCTCTCTGACAGTAGGAAAACACCTTGAAGCATGTGTATTTGGCACTTGGAGTGAGGAGAGCTTGTCACCAGCAGTGAATTTGGCCCTTGTAGTAAGTTGAGGTTGGCACCAACATTTGTTTTGAAAATCAGGGTGGATTGAGCCTCTAACCAGCAGAGTTTGGACCAATTCATGATGGAGGGAGCCTCTAAAAACCCCAGTTTGGACCAATTCATGGTGGAGGGAGCCTCTAAACAGCCCAGTTTGGGCAAATTCATGGTGGAGGGAGCCTCTAAACAGCCCAGTTTGGGCAAATTCATGGTGGAGGGAGCCTCTAAAAACCCCAGTTTGGACCAATTCATGGTGGAGGGAGCCTCTAAAAACCCCAGTTTGGACCAATTCATGGTGGAGGGAGCCTCTAACCAGCAGAGTTGTGGGAAATCAGGGTGGAGGGAGCCTCTAACCAGCAGAGTTGTGGGAAAGCAGGGTGGAGGGAGCCTCTAACCAGCAGAGTTGTGGGAAATCAGGGTGGAGGGAGCCTCTAACCAGCAGAGTTGGGGGAAATCATGGTGGAGGGAGCCTCTAACCAGCAGAGTTGGGGGAAATCAGGGTGGAGGGAGCCTCTAACCAGCAGAGTTGGTGGAAATCAGGGTGGAGGGAGCCTCTAACCAGCAGAGTTGGGGGAAATCAGGGTGGAGGGAGCCTAGTATTAGCAGAATTGTGCAACGCTTATGGTGGATGAGTATGAGGATGCGGAGGAATTGGAGAGGTTGAGCACAGACATAGAGTTTCATGTTGGGGTGCTTTACACAGGTGGGCACAAAAATGAAGGCTCTATCCAGTGGTGGTTCATTTTTATCAAAGTGAGACGGTCGGCACTCTCAGCTGACAGACGGGTGCGCTTGTCAGTGATGATGCCACCGGCTGCACTGAACACCCTCTCAGGACGCTGGCGGCAGGACAGGACAGCACCTCCAAGGCATATAGGGCAAGTTCAAGCCACAGGTCCAACTTCGACACCCAATACGTGTAGGGCGCAGAGGGGTCGGAGAGGACAGGGCTGTGGTCGGAAAGGTATTCCCGCAACATGCGCCTATACTTCTCACGCCTGGTGACACTAGGACCCTCCGTGGCAGCACTTTGGCGAGGGGGTGCCATCAAGGTGTCCCAGACCTTAGACAGTGTGCCCCTCGTTTGTGTGGACCGGTGAGAACTTGGTCGCCTGCTGGAGGAACTGCCCTCCCTGCCGCCAACGTCACATGCTGGAAACATCTCCATCATATTCTGCACCAATTGCTTGTGGCAAGCATTGATGCGATTGGCCCTCCTCTCTACCGGAATAAAAGAGGAGATGTTGTTTTTATACCGGGGGTCAAGGATAGCAAAGATCCAGTACTGGTTGTCCTCCATGATTTTGACAATATGCTTGTCGGTTGTAAAGCACCCCAACATGAACTCAGCCATGTCTGCCACAGTGTTAGTTGGATTTGGGGTGTATATATGGGGTATACGGGAATACACTGTCAGTGTATTCCATTCAGGATCCTGGGAAAGCTGGGTTGCGGCGATTGAGCTCGTCAGTGCCACGTTACACTGACAAGCTTCTCCCTGGAATTTAGCTCTTACAAGAGCTGTTGGTTGTCTTCTCCTTCCTATCCTAGCCTGTCCCTGCCTACCCAGAATCTAAGCCCTAGCTAAATGGACGGAAACCTCCGTCCCCGGTGAATTGCAAGCTCAGAATGACGCGAACCTGGGCGGCGCTGTTCTTTTAAATTAGAGGTCACATGTTTTCGGCAGCCAATGGGTTTTTCCTACTTTTTTCAACGTCACCAGTGTCGTAGTTCCTGCGCTGTTATTGGAGCAAAAAAGGCTCCAGGGAAGGTGGGAGGGGAATCGAGTAATGGCGCACTTTACCACGCGGTATTCGATTCGAACATGCCGAACAGCCTAATATCCAATCGAACATGAGTTCGATAGAACACTGTTCGCTCATCTCTACATATTATATATTGCCACGTCCATAGATGCCCAACTTGTTGAAATACAAAAATTCCTATCCATACAAATTTCTTTGTGAATGTGGCCAAAGCAACTCTTGGGTGGAATCCACAAGATTCTGCAGCCTTGTTCTCATTTACTTTATTAAGTTTAGCTTCAACCATATCATCTGCATTTAGGCAAACCAGTACATTAAGTGATATATTAACAGTACTGACACCACCTATGTACGCTCTGCTCCCTCTTTTAGTAGTAGCTCAACCCTCTTCTTGTACACAGATACCAACTCACCGTCACAATTATTTAGGGTTCCCACGTGCTCTGGCCTTGCTTCTTTTTTTTTTTCAAATTTTTACATTAAAATATTCTGGGGATTTTTTTTTGCTTTCTTTTACTACTTCTCTATTTAGTGTTTTAGCTAATTTAATTTCCTATTTTAAAGATTCAGAAGGGATCTTTTTTATTCTAAAAAAGTTCAAGTTGTCCCCTAAGAATAATATATTTTTTAAGACTAAGTTCACACCCATGCCTGGATTCCCTCCGGGGATTCCGTTCCATGTTCCGCTTGAAAAATGCAGTTTCTCTCTGCATTTTTTCATACGAAAACCTGGCGGACCCCATTATAGTCTGTGGCTATTATAGTTCTGCGGGTAATTGCTTTTTTAAGCAGTTTGGGTTTCAGTTTTTCAGATCCCAAAGAAATGAAACCAGGAGCAGATGTGAACCCAACTAGTAGGATCTTCCACCAATTGGCCCATAAATTTAATAAGGAAATTTCATTCTTTGGCAGTTGAAGCAAATCATGATCCAATCAATATCTAAAAGTCTATGGGGTCCGTGTGCTTTCACTGCACAACGCTTGCCAATGCATTTGGTAGTCCATTCAAGGGAGTCCCCATGCGGAGTCCCCGAACGGATTACCATACGCAGATGTGAACCAGGCCTAAGTACTTAAAATTTCTCATTATCACAAATGAATCCTATCTTCTCAGTGATGTTGGAGAGTCTATAGCAGTGATGGTGAACCTTTTATAGACAGAGTGGCTAAACTGCAACCCAAAACCCACTAAATTATTGCAAAGTGCCAACACATCAATTTAACCTTAACACTGTGCCAGTCTACAAGTGTGGACAATTATAGACCCGCAAAATACAGTTGTGTGAATGGGGCTTTACAGAGCTTTCAATTATATAAACAATTTTGTGCTGCATTTGGTATATTTTTGAACAATTAATGTTCACTCTTTACATCACACAGATGTGTTTTATAGTGACCATGCAATGTTATTATGACCTATAATAATATCACGTCTGCTATATAACCGATACTGTGAGATATAAATAGTGAAGGGCCCCCCTCAGTACAATATGCCCTACAGTAGCCTCCACACAGTATGATCTGCTCCATAGTGGCCCCCACACAGTACAATTTGCTCCACAGTGGCCCCCGCACAGTACAATTTGCTCCACAGTGGACTCCACACAGTATGATCTGTGCCAGATGGGTGCCCACAGAGAGGGCTCTGAGTGCCACCTCTAGCACGTGTGCCATAGGTTTGCCATCACGGGTCTATAGATTACACCAAAAATGATTTGATCTCCCATGTAATTCTACTCACAATGTATAAACCTCCTTACAAATGTCGATTTAACACTGGAGGACGATACAACAAATGCAAAATAAGGACAAATATACCAAGCCCACATTTTTTACAGTAATATACTATATCTTGTGTGCCAGTTCATTTCCTTACCACTATAGCTGATGTACACAGAAGATGACATAATGACTGTTAATGTGCTCAGTAAAAAAGTTATGAGTCTTAAAATAGATGTTCCACTTGTAGATTAAGGCTCATTGGATTACACCGCATGTTTAAAGAGGAACAGGATCAGGAATAAGAATAATATACAAAACAGCATAAGATCAAGCTTTGCTTTTTACATTTAATGTAAAGCAAACAGAACAACTTAAGAACCTGCTTCTTAGAACTTCGCTGCTGACTTAGAACTTGTTATTATTTTATGAGAGTTCAATGTAAAGGCCAGATTATCCAAGACAAGATCAGTTACTTGCTGTCACTCTCCAATATGGGAATTAGGTTACAGTTAAGGACCACTGTGAAGTGTCTTGACTTCTGAAAAGGACGAATACTTCTTTACATCCATGTTTAAGTTTCCAGTTAAGTACCAAGTTTACATAGCAGGGTGACTATTGCAGGTTGAGAGGTAGCAGCCACCCCTTGGGCCTTGCTAGTTACTAACATGTTCATGTTATATCTTATGCATACATATGTGTTTTATATAGAATCAAGAGTACATGTTATGGGTACTTTAATGTATAACACTTACTGCATACAAGAAAAAGTTTACATTATTTTCCATCCCATCAGGAGCCTGAAGAGAGGAAATGCTATCACCATGTGATGAAGGCAATCACAACTGTCCTTTTCCTTTCTCCATTTATAGAAGACTGGCTTCTGTAAATGGAGATTGTACATGCGTGATTGAGATTGTACAATGACATTGGGAAAACTACAGGAAATATAAGAAAAGTCAATTCACGTAACAGATCCATATGGGTTACAATGTAGTACCCAAATACCTGAATAATTCCAAATGTGAAGCAAATTATTTGCCACTAAATATATTGGTCCACATCTAACATATTCTTTACCTCTCCCGGTCAAATTAAAAGAAATATATTATCCTTGACAACCCTTTTAATGTCCCCCACAGGATATTGGCCCCCATCACTGTCCCCCCATAATATAATGGCCCCATCACCGGTCTCCATACAGTATGAAGGGAAAAACATCCTACTATATGAGAGAAAATAGCCAAGGGGTTACTGTATGGGGGAAAATAGCCAAGGGGCCACTGTATGGGGAGGGATAGTGAAGGGGACTAGAGATGAGCAAACAGTGTTCTATCGAACACATGTTCGATCGGATATCAGGGTGTTCGCCATGTTCGAATCGAATCGAACACCGCGTGGTAAAGTGCGCCAAAATTCGATTCCCCTCCCACCTTCCCTGGCGCCTTTTTTGCACCAATAACAGCGCAGGGGAGGTGGGACAGGAACTACGACACCGGGGGCATTGAAAAAAATTGGAAAAAGTCATTGGCTGCCGAAATCAGGTGACCTCCATTTTAGACGAATAGTGGATTTCAAATCCGGGTCATATGAGAATGTGAACTTTGTGACTATGAGACAGGGATAGCTGTACAGGCAGGGATAGCTAGGGATAACCTTTATTTAGGGGGGAATGTTATTAAAAATAACTTTTTGGGGCTCTATCGGGTGTGTAATTGTGATTTTTGTGAGATAAACTTTTTCCCATAGGGATGCATTGGCCAGCGCTGATTGGCCGAATTCCGTACTCTGGCCAATCAGTGCTGGCCAATGCATTCTATTGGCGTGATGAAGCAGTGCTGAATGTGTGTGTTTAGCTCACCTACACCGGTGGAGTAGTTGAGCTAAGCACACAGATTCAGCTCTGCTTCAATCAGCGCTGGCCAATGCATTCTATTAGCTTGATGAAGCAGAGTGTGCACAAGGGTTCAAGCGCACCCTCGGCTCTGATGTAGCAGAGCCGAGGCTGCACAAGGGTTCAAGCGCACCCTCGGCTCTACTACATCAGAGCCGAGGGTGCGCTTGAACCCTTGTGCAGCCTCGGCTCTGCTACATCAGAGCCGAGGGTGCGCTTGAACCCTTGTGCAGCCTCGGCTCTGCTACATCAGAGCCGAGGGTGCGCTTGAACCCTTTTGCACACTCTGCTTCATCAAGCTAATAGAATGCATTGGCCAGCGCTGATTGGCCAATGCATTCTATTAGCCCGATGAAGTAGAGCTGAATGTGTGTGCTAAGCACACACATTCAGCACTGCTTCATCACACCAATACAATGCATTAGCCAGTGCTGATTGGCCAGAGTACGGAATTCGGCCAATCAGCGCTGGCTCTGCTGGAGGAGGCGGAGTCTAAGGTCGGACCTGAATGGAGACTGGTGTGGAGCGATCTTAGACTCCGCCTCCTCCAGCAGAGCCAGCGCTGATTGGTCGAGTTCCGTACTCTGTCCAATCAGCGCTGGCCAATGCATTCTATTAGCCCGATGAAGTAGAGCTGAATGTGTGTGCTTAGCACACACATTCAGCTCTACTTCATCGGGCTAATAGAATGCATTGGCCAATCAGCGCTGGCCAATGCATTCTATTAGCGTGAACTGAGTTTGCACAGGGGTTCTAGTGCACCCTCGGCTCTGCTACATCAGATTGCTACATCTGATGTAGCAGTGCCGAGTGTGCATCAGATGTGTAGTTGAGCAGAACTGGCTCAGCACTGCTAAGTCTCTGCATTCGCATAGGAATGCATTGGCCAGCCTTCGGCCAATCAGTGCTGGCTCTGCCGGAGGAGGCGGAGTCTAAGGTCGGACCTGAATGGAGACTGGTGTGAAGCGATCTTAGACTCCGCCTCCTCCAGCAGAGCCAGCGCTGATTGGTCGAGTTCCGTACTCTGGCCAATCAGCACTGGCCAATGCATTTCTATGGGGAAAAGTTAGCTTGCGAAAATCGCAAACTGACAGGGATTTCCATGAAATAAAGTGACTTTTATGCCCCCAGACATGCTTCCCCTGCTGTCCCAGTATCATTCCAGGGTGTTGGTATCATTTCCTGGGGTGTCATAGTGGACTTGGTGACCCTCCAGACACGAATTTGGGTTTCCCCCTTAACGAGTTTATGTTCCCCATAGACTATAATGGGGTTCGAAACCCATTCGAACACTCGAACAGTGAGCGGCTGTTCGAATCGAATTTTGAACCTCGAACATTTTAGTGTTCGCTCATCTCTAAAGGGGACACTGTATGGGCTATAGTGGCCTCTTCACAGGTCCCCCCTATAGCAGTATTGGGTTATTACTTACCTGTCTGCTCCCTGGTCCCACTCCTTTTTGCTTCGAGTGCAATGTTGTGATGTCATGTGCGGCCGAAGAAGGAAGAAGCAAGAAACGCTGGAGAGCAGACAGGTAAGTACTGCTGCTTAGCTTGTAGACTACAGGCTTAATGTGGCCTTTGGACTATAAGTCTGGGAGTGGTAGAGCAGGAAGCCTGTGGCTTCCTTCAATACCAGTAGCAGAACTAGGTTAGCAGTTCTGTGATCCAGTATTAAAAACTGGATTGACAGAACTGGGGAGAACCTGGCTGTATTCACTTAACTCTCCACGCTCCTGCTTGCAGCCTCCCCTCTTCTCTCTTCAACCTTCAATGGGCCCTGTGCACCACACATCAGGTGGAAATGACCTAATGTTCGGTGCACAGGGCCATCTGAAGGCTGAAGAGGGAAGAGGAGAGGCTGTAACCAGGAGCAGAGAGAGATAAGTGAATAGGGACCATTACCGCATTCCCACTGCCTATTAAAAGGGCAGTGGGGGTCCAGTAGGGCCAGTGTATAGCCACCAAATAGAAAAACACAGGATTCCAAATGTAAATAAATAAAAAGCATGTTTATGCAAATCAAAGACTAAAACACATGTAATGATACATATACAGTACAGACCAAAATTTTGGACACACCTTCTCATTCAAAGATTTTTCTGTATTTTCATGACTCTGAAAATTGTAGATTCACACTGAAGGCATCAAAACTATGAATTAACACATGTGGAATTATATACTTAACAAAAAAGTGTGAAACAACTGAAAATATGTCTTATATTCTAGGTTCTTCAAAGTAGCCACCTTTTGCTTTGATTCCCGCTTTGCACACTCTTGGCATTATCTTGATGAGCTTCAAGAGGTAGTCACCGGAAATGGTTTTCACTTCACAGGTGTGCCCTGTCAGGTTTAATAAGTGGGATTTCTTGCCTTATAAATGGGGTTGGGAGCATCAGTTGTGTTGTGCAGAAGTCAGGTGGATACACAGCTGATAGTCCTACTGAATAGACTGTTAGAATTTGTATTATGGCAAGAAAAAAAGCAGCTAAGTAAAAGAAAGCGAGTGGCCATCATAACTTTAAGAAATGAAAGTCAGTCAGTCCGAAAAATTAGGAAAACTTTGAAAGTGTCCCCAAGTGCAGTTGCAAAAACCATCAAGCGCTACAAAGAAACTGGCTCACATGAGGACCGCCCCAGGAAAGGAAGACCAAGAGTCACCTCTGCTGCGGAGGATAAGTTCATCCAAGTCACCGGCCTCAGAAACTGCAGTTTAACAGCAGCTCAGATTAGAGACCAGGTCAATACCACACAGAGTTCTAGCAGCAGACACATCTCTACAACAACTGTTAAGAGGAGACTTTGTGCAGCAGGCCTTCATGGTAAAATAGCTGCTAGAAAACCACTGCTAAGGACAGGCAACAAGCAGAAGAGACTTGTTTGGGCTAAAGAACACAAGGAATGTACATCAGACCTGTGGAAATCTGTGCTTTGGTCATATGGGTCCAAATTTGAGATCTTTGGTTTCAACCACTGTGTCTTTGTGTGACGCAGAAAAGGTGAACGGATGGACTCTACATGCCTGGTTCCCACCATGGAGGAGGAGGTGTGATGTGTGGGAGTGCTTCAAGACTGTTGGAAGACCATATCAAGTGACTACCTCTTGAAGCTCATCAAGAGAATGCCAAGAGTGCGCAAAGCAGGAATCAAAGCAAATGGTGGCTACTTTGAAGAACCGAGAATATAAGACATATTTTCAGTTGTTTCACAATTTTTGTTAAGTATATAATTCCACATGTGTTAATTCATAGTTTTGATGCCTTCAGTGTGAATTTACAATTTTCATATTCATGTAAATACAGAAAAATCTTTGAATGAGAAGGTGTGTCCAAACTTTTGGTCTGTACTGTACATATTAGCTATACAAGACTCAAGGCCCCAAATCACTGTACATAATAAACATACACCATCCCCAATGTACTCATCCACCCAAAAATTATATAAGTAACATAGAGATCAGGTATACAATAAAGCCCAAATAATCATGGCAATGTGCCATAAAAATAAAATATAAATACAGACCGGTGAGGTTTGGAGCCAACCCCTGCTTTGCTAGAACAAGGCCAGCAGATGACAGCCGCTATTGTACTGCTGGAATCCTACCTAATTCAGAATCCCAGTATTATACACACAGGCTCCATATGCATCTCTGCTGGTTTCTGAGGGAGGGGTTATCCATCAATACTAGAGATGAGCGAGTACTGTTTGGATCAGCCGATCCGAACAGCACGCACCATAGAAATGAATGGATGCACCTGGTACTTCCGCTTTGACGCCGGCCGCTTAACCCCCCGCGTGCCGGCTACGTCCATTCATTTCTATGCGAGCGTGCTGTTCGGATCAGCTGATCCGAACAGTACTTGCTCATCTCTAATCAATACCTATCCATTGTAGATGCTATTAATAAACACATTTGTTTCTCTAATATTGCTTACCCATTAAATACATGAATAAATTGGCATTGGCTAAAAATGCCCCATTAAATCACAACATATTAAAGATATACAGTCCTATGAAAAAGTTTGGGCACCCCTATTAATCTTAATCATTTTTAGTTCTAAATATTTTGGTGTTTATAACAGCCATTTCAGTTTGATATATCTAATAACTGATGGACACAGTAATATTTCAGGATTGAAATGAGGTTTATTGTACTAACAGAAAATGTGCAATATGCATTAAACCAAAATTTGACCGTTGCAAAAGTATGGGCACCTCAACAGAAAAGTGACATTAATAGTTAGTAGATCCTCCTTTTGCAAAGATAACAGCCTCTAGTCGCTTCTTGTAGCTTTTAATCAGTTCCTGGATCCTGGATAAAGGTATTTTGGACAAACAATTCAAGTTCAGTTAAGTTAGATGGTCGCCGAGCATGGACAGCCCGCTTCAAATCATCCCACAGATGTTCAATGATATTCAGGTCTGGGGACTGGGATGGCCATTCCAGAACATTGTAATTGTTCCTCTGCATGAATGCCTGAGTCGATTTGGAGCGGTGTTTTGGATCATTGTCTTGCTGAAATATCCATCCCCGACGTAACTTCAACTTCGTCACTGATTCTTGAACATTATTCTCAAGAATCTGCTGATACTGAGTGGAATCCATGCGACTCTCAACTTTAACAAGATTCCCGATGCCGGCATTGGCCACACAGCCCCAAAGCATGATGGAACCTCCACCAAATTTTACAGTGGGTAGCATGTGTTTTTCTTGGAATGCTGTTTCTTTTTGGACGCCATGCATAACGCCTTTTTTTATAACCAAACAACTCAATTTTTGTTTCCAAAATGAAGCTGCCTTGTCCAAATGTGCTTTTTCATACGTCAGGCAACTCTATTTGTGGCGTACGTGCAGAAACGGCTTCTTTCTCATCACTCTCCCATACAGCTTCTATTTGTGCAAAGTGCACTGTATAGTTGACCGATGCACAGTGACACCATCTGCAGCAAGATGATGCTGCAGCTCT
Source organism: Leptodactylus fuscus (assembly GCF_031893055.1). Classification (NCBI taxonomy): domain Eukaryota; kingdom Metazoa; phylum Chordata; class Amphibia; order Anura; family Leptodactylidae; genus Leptodactylus; species Leptodactylus fuscus. The sequence goes on along the minus strand of NC_134265.1, from coordinate 113,176,989 downwards.
TTGGAGGTGGTATGTGGATTGTCCTTGACTGTTCTCACCATTCTTCTTCTCTGCCTTTCTGATATTTTTCTTGGCCTGCCACTTCTGGGCTTAACAAGAACTGTCCCTGTGGTCTTCCATTTCCTTACTATGTTCCTCACAGTGGAAACTGACAGGTTAAATCTCTGAGACAACTTTTTGTATCCTTCCCCTGAACAACTATGTTGAACAATCTTTGTTTTCAGATCATTTGAGAGTTGTTTTGAGTAGCCCATGATGCCACTCTTCAGAGGAGATTCAAATAGGAGATCAACTTGCAATTGGCCACCTTAAATACCTTTTCTTATGATTGGATACATCTGGCTATGAAGTTCAAAGCTCAGTGAGGTTACAAAACCAATTTTGTGCTTCAGTAAGTCAGTAAAAAGTAGTTAGGGGAATTCAAATCAATAAAATGATAAGGGTGCCCATACTTTTGCACCGGTCAAATTTTGGTTTAATGCATATTGCACATTTTCTGTTAGTACAATAAACCTCATTTCAATCCTGAAATATTACTGTGTCCATCAGTTATTAGATATATCAAACTGAAATGGCTGTTGCAAACACCAAAATATTTAGAACAAAAAATGATTAAGATTAATAGGGGTGCCCAAACTTTTTCATAGGACTGTACTGTATAGCACATAAAGTATGTATAGCATGTTAGGCCATGGCTACTTCATCTTTTACAGTCTCTGGGTACACAGTGAGATATGACAGAAATGTAAATCAAACATGACCTTTAAGCCGACACAGGAACATTGCGTGTATACATGTTCGGACCCTATTATGACCTTTGTTCCTTATTCAAAGTGTATGCAATGACTGTATCTTCTTACCATACTATTAAACCCTTTCCAACTGCAGGCGTTATTTGACTCCCCTCCTTCCAAACGCCATAACGTTTATATTTTTACGTTGACAGAGACATATGAGGGCTTAATGTTTGTGGGATAAATTTTACTTCATAATAGTACCATTCAGTAATCTATGATATGTACTGGAAAGCTGGAAAAAAATTCAGAATGGGGTGGAATTGGAGAAAAACTGCGTTTCTGCAACATTCCTACAGGCTTTGTTTTTGGTGTTCACGGTGCAGCCTAAATGACGTCAGATATATTCTATTGATCAACACAATTCTGAAGATACTAAAATTATGTAACTTTGTTTACATAAAAAAAAAAAAAAAAAAAAAAAAAAAACAACAACTTGGAATTACCATATTCTGGCACCCATAACTTTTTTAGATCTCTGTGTAGACAGACGCAAGGTGTGTTTTCAGAGACAGGGATACCGAAAGATTATGAAGATAATCTGTTTTCCCTTAGCCCAAACAGCGGCACAACATGGGGTTTTCCTGCCCCTGTGTACTGTTTAGGACAGGTGGAATAAGTTTACTTAACTAACAAACAACCTCCCCCTCCCCTATATTAGGTCAGAGAGACCTCTCCCCCCCGTGTTAGTCACAAGAATAATTCATCTTCCTTACAGACAGTAAATCTGCATAAAAGGGAGGGAGACTTGTGCCGCTGTTTGGGCTAAGGGAAAACAGATTATCTTCATAATCTTTCGTTCCCCCTACGCCAAACAGCGGCACAACATGGGGATCTAGCAAGAAATATCCCACTAGGGAGGGAAACTCTGAGAGGCTGAAGCCAAAATGGTACGGCCAAAGGCCACTGCATTGGAGGTGCGCCAGTCAAGCCTATAATGCTTAGCAAACGTCAGGTGCGAGCTCCAGGAAGCTGCACTACATATTTGGTCCACCGAGAGGGACTGCCTTTCTGCGCAGGAGGCAGATACGGCCCTGGTAGTGTGGGCCCGCAGACACTCTGGAACGGGCAGGTCTTGGGTCTGTAAGGACTCAATAATGGCTTCCTTTATCCACTTTGACAGGGTGACTTTGGAGGCCTTGTTACCCTTATTGTGACCAAATACGTTTATGAGTAAATTCTCTGATTTACGAAAGGGGCTTGTCCGCTCCAAGTATATACGCAAGGCCCTCACCAGGTCTAAGCTATGCAACTTCTCCTCCTGTTCTGAAGTAGGGGAAGGAAAGAAGGAGGGTAGAGATATCACCTGGTTGATGTTCTCAGGAGTGGGAACCTTGGGTAGGAACCCACGGACAAACCGCAGTTGCACCCTGTCGGAAAAAAATTGAATATAAGGCTCAGAAGCTGATAGAGCCTGTAACTCTCCAACCCTTTTGGCGGATGTTATAGCCAATAAAAATGTTACCTTAAGTGTGAGGTATCTTAAGTCTACCTCAGACAAGGGTTCAAAGGGTGGTTCACACAGTCCTTGAAGCACCGAAGCTAAGTCCCACTGCGAGACTGGCGGTTGCACTGGAGGGCGGAGCCTAGAGGCCCCTTTCAAAAACTGTTTGACCAGAGGATTTTGAGACAACCGAGCCCCTAAGTGAGCAGACAGTGCCGAAACATGCACCTTTAGGGTGGCCGGAGTTAATCCTTTGTCCAGGCCACCTTGCAGAAATTCCAGGATTGTTTCAACAGCCGACTTGTCGGCCTGATTCTCTGTGCACCATTCCTGATAGATCCGTGCAATTCTCTGGTAGCTGCGGTTAGTAGAGTCTGCTCTTGAACTGGCCAGTGTCCTCAGGACGGCCTGGGATAATCCTCTGTCTCCACAAACGGTGCGGTTAACCTCCAGGCAGTGAGGTTGAACCTGTCCAGGTCCTGGCAGAGCTGACCATTCAGAGTTACCAGGTTGTGGACTCGTGGAAGCCTCCAGTAGGTCCCTCGACTCATTGACATGAGGTGGGTAAACCATGCCCTTTTTGGCCAGAATGGCATGATCACTATTGCCGATGTCTGGTCCTGCCTGAGCTTCGCCAATACCTTCGGAATCATTGGAATTGGAGGAAAAACGTAAACTAGTTTGAACCTCCATGGTATTGACAGGGCATCTATTGCCAAGGGATTGTCCTCCCGGTAGAGGGAACAAAATATCTCTACCTTGGCATTGTATTGGGTGGCCATCAGGTCCACCTCGGGGAGACCCCATCTCCGTGTAAGATGCTGAAATACGCCTGGATCCAGCGACCATTCGCCTCTCGTCGCTATGCCTCTGCTCAGCTGATCCTCTAGGACGTTGAGTTGTCCTCTGATGTGTACCGCCGACAATTGGGATATGTTGTCTTCTGCCCAGGTGAAAATGCGGTCTGTCACCTCCATGAGTGAGGGGGATCTGGTTCCCCCTTGTTTGTTGACATAATGAACCGCTGTCAGGTTGTCTGATCTTACTCTCACCGCTGCTCCCTTTAGATAAGGGGAAAAGGCCAAGAGGGCGCGGTATATTGCCATCAGCTCGCGCCAGTTGGAGGAGCGGGTCTTCTCCAGTTGGCTCCAGGTACCTTGGGCTAGAGTCTCCCCCAGATGCGCTCCCCAGCCCGAGAGGGAGGCATCTGTGGTCAACAGCGTCCAGGAAGTCTGGGCCGTGGACCTCCCGTCTTTGAGCTGGGACCACCATCTTAGTGATCGACGGGCCCTGATGGTTAACTGGATAGGCTTTTGCAGCCCTCTGGGACTGTGGTTCCATTCTCTCAGGATCTCGGTTTGAAGAGGGCGCATATGCCATAATGCCCAGGGAACTGCCTCGATGGTCGCGGACATTAGCCCCAGGACCTTCATTGCTGTCCTTATCGTAACCTTCCGGGTGCGGGAAAGGTGTAGTACCGCCAGACCAATCTTCTCCTTGCGCGGAGAGGGCAGGGAGATCATCATACTGAGAGAATCCAGACTGAAACCCAGGAATTGCACTCGGGTGGAAGGAACCAGAACTGACTTCTGCCAGTTCACCAGCCAGCCCAGCTCGGTTAGGAAAGCCACGGTGATACTCAACTGTGTGGCGAGAGTCTCCTTTGACTGGGCTTTCAGGAGCCAGTCGTCCAGATAAGGGACAATGAATATCCCTTGGAGACGCAGGGCGGCTACGACCGGGGCCACCACCTTGGTGAAGGTGTGGGGGGCCGATGATATACCGAATGGGAGAGCTTTGAACTGGAAATGACAGAGTTTCCCGCCTAGGCAGATGGCAATCCTTAGGTACCTTCTGTGTGGGGCAAATATAGGTACATGGAGATAAGCGTCCCTTAGATCTAGGGTGACGAAAAAATCTCCTGGCTGCAGAAAGGGAAGGACCGACTTGATGGTCTCCATGCGGAACCGGACTCTGCAGATATACCGATTTAGGTATCTGAAATCTATAATCATGCGCCAACCTCCGGACGCTTTTGGGACTAGAAACACTGGGGAGTAGACTCCCAGCCCCCGTTCTTCCATAGGTACCGGTTCCAATGCAGCCTTGTCCACATACTCTTGTATGGACTCCTCCAGATGAAGTTGTTTGGTGCCCTGAAGAGGGCGGGTCCTGACGTACTTGTCTGGAGGTGGAGAAGCGAAGCTGATCTTGTAGCCGCTGTGTATAATGTCGAGGACCCATGGGTCCCTGATATGTCGGGACCACTCTGAGGTGAAAGCGGAAAGGCGACCCCCTACTATCGCGGGAGCGCGGTGGGGAGGGCCGAGATAGTCATATGCCTCTTTTCGCCTCCTGGGAGGCGCCCCGACCTCCTCCTCTAGGTTGACCTCCTGAGCACCTTTGAAAGCGACCTCTCGATGTTCCCCTTGAAGGGCGGTAGGTCCGAAAGGAGCGCTGGCCCCTTTCGCCAGACTGGGGGAGGCACTTGCCCTTGGAGTCTGCCAACCCCTCCATTATTCTGTCCAGCTCTCTTCCAAACAATCTTCCGGCCTCAAAGGGGAGACTGCAGAGGGTAAATTTAGAGGCGTTGTCCGCCCGCCATGGTTTGAGCCATAAAGGCCGTCTCGCGGCCGTAGATAAGGCCATGGCTCTGGAGGCCAATTTAGACTGATAGAAGACGGCCTCGGCAAGATAATCCACCATAAGATTGATGTCCGCTATGGACTCCAGCAGCTCGTCCCTGTGGGTTCCTGCATCTGTTTCCCTTTGCAGGTTAGCCAAATCGGACTGGAGCTTGGTCACCACTTCTCCTGCCGCGATGCTCACGGAGGCCTGCGCCGAAGAGGCGGCATAGATTCTCCTCAGGGATCCCTCCGTCCTCCGGTCCATGGGGTCCTGGAGATTAGACCCGTCTTCCGCAGGGAGAACCGTACGTTTAGACAGCTTGGCGACCGCCATGTCTACCTTAGGTCTTCAGCAATGGGAAATAGGCCTCTAAATCTCCTGGAGGCATTGAATGCCCTCTCAGGCTTCCTTCATTCAGCCTCCATCCTCTTTATCACCTCCGGAGACGCCTTGAAGGATCTAAGAGATCCGGAAGGGCCCTCGCCCGATTCGGCATCTGGGTCCTTGGCCCTGACCACTTTCAGGAGCTTGGGAATCTTCTCCAGTGGGAAAGAGGCTTTTATCGGTTCTTCCGGGTCCTCTCCAGAGGATACCTGATCCACTATCTGCAAGCCCTCCAAGGACGGAAGGGACAGCTGCGGAGATTCCAGTCGTGGTCTCTTGCCTAACTGGGAAATGGAGGTCTCCAGTTTCTTCATAGACTCTCCGACAAACTCCTTCACCCATCCTATGACATCACGCAGTGAGGTCTCCTCTGAGGGGGAGCCTCTGCACCCACGGCAGCACTGATAGGCGTACCCATCGGGCAGCGGAATACTGCATTTTAAACATGCCAGGTGCCGGCGCTTCGCCGTGGACTTTCTCGGCGGGATATCCCGGGTTGAGGAGGAAGAAGACATCTAGCAAGGCAAGAGACAAAGAGTTAAAACCTGTGCTGGAAACTCACCCTCCCTCCCCCACCCCCCTGCCTGCCCCAGACCTTAAAGTAGTAGGGAACTGACTCCAAGTATCCTACACAAAGATATGGCGTGTTCCAGCTTTGAGTGCAAGCAGTCAAGCACTCAGCAGCAGGACAAAGGGGCTTTTAAAGGCAGGAGGGAAGGAGGAGGGACAGGGGGGGAAGGGGCGGACACAACTTACAGGTCCCACCCCCCCCCTCAAAGAGTGCAGAAACTGCCCCAAAAACCCCTAAACAGGGGGAAGATAGGGGCCTCTCTAGAAGGAGGGGGGAGACTCCCCCTCCTAAAGACATAATAGAGCCGAACACGCCGGCTCTACTTAACCAAAGGCCAGGCCGCGGCGCGAGGAACCTCTGCGCATGCGCGGCGGCCCGGCCGAGTACGCCGCTTAATCCGCCCGCCGGGAACTCCCCCTAGAGATCGGAAGTTCCGCCGGCCGGAAGGTCCTAGGCGCCGAGCTGCGGCGCTGCCGCAGCCGGCACCCGACGGAAGCCCGCGGCAAGCCAAGGATGGAAACCGAGGTCCCCACCTGCCGGAAACAAGAACCAGCAAAAAAGGTATTTACACAGGGGAGGGAGAGAGCTCTCTCCCCCCCCCCCCCGTCCACCTGTCTCTGTCCACAGGACAGAAAAAAACACGGGGGGGGGAGAGGTCTCTCTGACCTAATATAGGGGAGGGGGAGGTTGTTAGTTAAGTAAACTTATTCCACCTGTCCTAAACAGTACACAGGGGCAGGAAAACCCCATGTTGTGCCGCTGTTTGGCGTAGGGGGAACTAATGTGTACGTCTTTTACTTTTATATGTGTTTTGGGAAAGGGGGGATTTAATTTATTTTACTTTTATTTTTTACTTTTTTTTACTAATAAATTGCATCGCAATGCATTGTAGAATACCAGCAGTTCTATTGCAGGTTGCATAGAACTATATGTCAGACAAGCCTGGGAGTCTTTAACAAAATGATGGCGCCCATGTAGACACCAATTGTGTGTATTTGTGCTGCAGCACATCTCTATTCAAGTGACCTGATTAGAAAATTTATTTTGCCTACATAATGATGACAAATCCCAACAATTTCTAGCATTACATGATGCCCATTCAGATGAATAGTCACACATCTAAGGCCCGGTTCACATCAGCGTTTGGGTTTCCGTTTGGGGAGTCTGCTTGGAAACACCCCCCCCCCCAATGGAAACCTATATGCATTATCCACTTTTTAATGCGTATAGGTTTCCGTTCGGGGGTCCCCAAGTGGACTCCCCGAATGAAAACCCGAACGCTGATGTGAACTGGGCCTTATTGTAAGTGATGCGGAATATGTTGGCTCTATATAAATAAAATGTATTTATTATTATTATTATTATTATTATTATTATTATTATTTATTATTATATGAATGGAGTTTGTCTTGAGTGTAGGACCCCCTCTATGAGATTATAAGAGGAGAGAAACAATTTAAGTATTAAATGGGAGTATAATTTATTTCTTCCTTCCTTTTTATTCAGCATGCAATTTGAAGGCGAGACAAGAGCATGAAGATCATCTTTTCACTAGACATCAAACAGGTTCTCCACAATTGCAAGAGGGAAGAGGAAAGTCTTTGCACGTAAAGGTCTACAACTCCAAGCCAACCATGCAGGATGTAAATTATCTATCAATGTGTGTGTTTGCATATATACTGTATATGTGGTTCCAGCCACCAAAAACTATTTTTTTACACGACCCATCCATATGATAATCTCCTTAACTCAATAAATACTTGTCATATTTATTGTTGAACATTCTGGTCTAGCCAATAGGATTGAGAACACTCTGTTGATAAGAGAATTTAGGATTACGTTACATAAACATACCTTCTTATTTCCTTCATGGGTAATATGACACATACACCCCAGCCAATAATGTTAATAGTTTCCTGGACAATAAAATAATTACATGTGCTGATCTTACAAGCTTCCTCTAAAATAAAATGTTCTGTATTCGCATCCCTTGATGTTTGCTGCATTGTAAAACAAAAACTAGAAGAAAGCATCAAGGGCAGCCAAATATCTGTCATATTGTTGTATACATGACAATACTGCAAACTGCATTCTGAACCCGAGAGACAGACTTCAAATTTCTGAAGAGCAACAAACTGCACTGCAATATCTATTGAAGATATATCTAAAATGAGTCATATTTTCTATTTGTGTAGGTACTAATATATATATATATATATATATATATATATATATATATATATATGTTTAAAAATAAAGGCAAGTTAAAGTAATAAATTGGAGATGCCACAAGTGCAATGTTCCATGTATCCATGTATTTCTTTTGATATCTTTTGCTGTATTTATATTGTAACTGTTGGTTTGTAGATTTTCTTAACTTTGTACTTGAGAGAATTAAATGTTTATTCTATAAATATGCCTGTGATCTGTACATTATATATACAATATATAGGAATTTTGTGTAAGCTAAGTGAAAGCATTGAGTTTCAGTGATTGGGCCCTCAACATTGTATGGCATAGCAAAGCCCACCTACACCACAATATAATGCCCCACACTGTTCCCACACAGTATAATATGCTCCCCTGAGCTGCAGTCATTTTCTATTTCGGTCTTGACAGCCCTTTTAGGATGAGGCCCCACACTATGAGAACACAGCGTTTTTCCCAATACAGAAACATTTTGGAAAATAATTACTTACATTTGCAAAAATGTTTAACTTTTAATTATCTACAAATTTAAAAATAGTTACAGTCCTATGAAAAAGTTTGGGCACCCCTATTAATCTTAATCATTTTTAGTTCTAAATATTTTGGTGTTTATAACAGCCATTTCAGTTTGATATATCTAATAACTGATGGACACAGTAATATTTCAGGATTGAAATGAGGTTTATTGTACTAACAGAAAATGTGCAATATGCATTAAACCAAAATTTGACCGGTGCAAAAGTATGGGCACCTCAACAGAAAAGTGACATTAATATTTAGTAGATCCTCCTTTTGCAAAGATAACAGCCTCTAGTCGCTTCCTGTAGCTTTTAATCAGTTCCTGGATCCTGGATAAAGGTATTTTGGACAAACAATTCAAGTTCAGTTAAGTTAGATGGTCGCCGAGCATGGACAGCCCGCTTCAAATCATCCCACAGATGTTCAATGATATTCAGGTCTGGGGACTGGGATGGCCATTCCAGAACATTGTAATTGTTCCTCTGCATGAATGCCTGAGGATTTGGAGTGGTGTTTTGGATCATTGTCTTGCTGAAATATCCATCCCCGGCGTAACTTCAACTTCGTCACTGATTCTTGAACATTATTCTCAAGAATCTGCTGATACTTAGTGGAATCCATGCGACTCTCAACTTTATCAAGATTCCCGATGCCGGCATTGGCCACACAGCCCCAAAGCATGATGGAACCTCCACCAAATTTTACAGTGGGTAGCATGTGTTTTTCTTGGAATGCTGTTTCTTTTTGGACGCCATGCATAATGCCTTTTTTTATAACCAAACAACTCAATCTTTGTTTCCAAAATGAAGTTGGCTTCTCCAAATGTGCTTTTGCATACCTCAGGCAACTCTATTTGTGACTTACGTGCAGAAACGGCTTCTTTCTCATCACTCTCCCATACAGCTTCTCCTTGTGCAAAGTGCGCTGTATAGTTGACCGATGCACAGTGACACCATCTGCAGCAAGATGATGCTGCAGCTCTTTGGAGGTGGTCTGTGGATTGTCCTTGACTGTTCTCACCATTCTTCTTCTCTGCCTTTCTGATATTTTTCTTGGCCTGCCACTTCTGGGCTTAACAAGAACTGTCCCTGTGGTCTTCCATTTCCTTACTATGTTCCTCACAGTGGAAACTGACAGGTTAAATCTCTGAGACAACTTTTTGTATCCTTCCCCTGAACAACTATGTTGAACAATCTTTGTTTTCAGATCATCTGAGAGCGGGCTGTCCATGTTCGGCGACCATCAAACTTAACTGAACTTGAATTGTTTTGTAGAAAGAAATGGTCCAAAATACCTTCATCCAGGATCCAGGAACTGATTAAAAGCTACAGGAAGCGACTAGAGGCTGTTATCTTTGCAAAAGGAGGATGTACTAAATATTAATGTCACTTTTCTGTTGAGGTGCCCGTATTTTTGCACCGGTCAAATTTTGGTTTAATGCATATTGCGCATTTTCTGTTAGTACAATAAACCTCATTTCAATCCTGAAATATTACTGTGTCCATCAGTTATTAGATATATCAAACTGAAATGGCTGTTGCAAACACCAAAATATTTAGAACTAAAAATGATTAAGATTAATAGGGGTGCCCAAACTTTTTCATAGGACTGTATGTATATTGGAATATCCCTTTAAGTACGTATGGATATATCTTGCTATGTTAAATAGTTTCAATTGAGATAATTCAATATTAAAGACAAATTATTTTATAAAAACAGTAGTAATACAGCTATGAAGAACCTAGTCAAATGAGTATTAAAAAGTGGGTCCATGTTCTCTTGTTATCAATTTAAGAAAGGTCTACCCCCTCACCCCCCTATAGGTTCATCATTTATGTAATATGTGCCTGCACAGGTACAAGACCTTGCTATTTCACCTACATCTCTGACAGAAGCTTATGCAGTGAAAGATGTGCAAGTCTTTGTGTGCGCAAAGGAGGATCCAGGGATATACAAGATCATGTTACAAAATATCTTGAAAGCTAAAATACACTGTTATGTATTTATGCTCCATGCAGATTATGCCCGTTCTCTTCATCAGATCTAATGGTAGATGTCTGTATGATGGAATTGGTCCATTGTTCTCATCCAACAAAGAGATGCAACAGACACTGTTCTAATAAAGGCTGGCAAGACAATTTATTTAACTCCAAGCTTACAGTATTGGGAGCCCCTTCCCAGTGGTGAACCTAGCCTCTCTGCTGCCTGAGGCGGACAATCAAAATATGCCCCCTCCGGATTAAATACCAGGGGAGGAGGGGTGCTAGTGGTAACATTACAGTGAATACAGAGCAGTAATATTTTGTTACTTACAGGAGACGTCTTCTCACAATTTCCGTCTCTTCCCTTTGGACCTCCATGACCACTTCTTCCAGCTGTGACTTGTCTCTGTAAAGTTTGCAACACAGACATCTGTGACTCCTCACTTCTCCATGCACCCGATCATATATATATATATATATAGGGCCGCCGATAGGCCAGTACTACTGCTACTGGCGTCAGGGGCCCGGCCAAATTTTAAAATGGGGGGGGCCCGGGCCCCCTGGCACCGGCAGCAGTCATTGTATGTCCTGTTTCAACTCAGATCTGCGTCCAGAGGACGCAGATCTGAGTTGAGCACATACATGGCTGAAGCGAGGAGCTGACACAGGTCAGCTCCTCGCTTCGCTGCTGCCGCCTGTCTCGCTGACACATATGCGGCTGAAGCGAGGAGCTGACACAGGTCAGCTCCTCACTTCCCCGCTGCCGCCTCTCTCGGTGACACATATGCGGCTGAGCCGGAACCCGGCTCAGCCGCATATGTGTCAGCGAGAGAGCCGGCAGTGGTGAAGTGAGGAGCTGACACAGGTCAGCTCCTCGCTTCAGCCGCATACATGTCAGCGTCAGCGCTCCTCGCTTCAGCCGCATGTGTCAGCGAGAGAGACACCCAGCGGCGAAGCGTGGAGCTGACCTGTGTCAGCTCCTTCCTTCAGCCGCATGTGTCAGCGAGAGAGACGCACAGAGAGCGGCGAGGGAGCGGAGGAGAAGGTAAGTTTAATGTGGAGGTGGAACGTGAATCTGGGGGCAGATGAAAGAGAGGACGGAATGACACTGGGGCAGATGAAGGAGGGGACGGCATGACACTGTGGGGACATGAATCTGGGGGCAGAGATGGAGGGACATGAATCTGGGGGCAGAGATGGAGGGACATGAATCTGGGGGCAGAGATGGGGGACATGAATCTGGGGGCAGAGATGGAGGGGGGACATGAATCTGGGGGCAGATGGAGGGGACATGAATCTGGGGGCAGATGAAGGGTGTATATGAAGCTAGGGGAGAGACGGAGGGGGACATATAATTTACGGGTGACTGTAGGAGGATTATACAGTGTGCGGGCAAATGGAAAATTAATGAGTGGGCGGAGTCAACATAACAGTGGGTGGGGCTAAATTTCCCGCGGCGCGCAAAGCAAAAATGGCAGGGGGGGGGGGTCCAGACACTTAGGCTGTATGGGGCCCCAAAATTCCTGATGGCGGCCCTGTATATATATATATATATATATATATATATATATATATATAAAAATTTACCCTCTCTATTTAGAATGTCTCCTAAAGAACACTTTTATAAATGTCCCTTGCATGTGGAATTATTATGCCCCACAGCGGCTCCTGCAACCTCTATTATGCATCACAGTCACAGTGGCAAAATAGATTCTGGAGCATAATAGAGGATGTAGGGGGCCGCTGTGGGGCATAATAGAGGTTGGGTGGACCACTGTGGAGCATAATAAAGGTTGTAGAGGCCACTGTGGGGCATAATTGAGGTTTCAGGGGCCACTATGAGGCATAATAAAGGTTGCAGGAGCGACAGTGGACCCGGCAACCTTTATTATGCCCCACAGTTGCCCACTCAACCTTCATTATGCCCCATAGTAGCCCACCCATGAACTATTATTATGCTCCTGGGTCTTTTCAGACCTCGGAGTATAATAATTGGAGAATCAGGGGAGGTGAAGAAACATAATAAACACTGTTACTAACTCACCTTTCCTGGATCTGCTGTTACTCCTAGAACAGGCTCTGGGCCTTTATGGTAATGTCACAGTCCACGCGATGTCTGGGACATTACCATACAGGCCTGAAGCTGGCTAGGAGTAACATTGGATCCAGGAGAGGTGAGTAACAGTATTTATGTTTTCTCACCTTCCCTGGGGCTCCGATTATTATAAATAGAAAATCCAGCTCACCCTTCTATCTTTAGGCTTTCTCCTGGGCTGCTCGGATGAAGGCAGACTTCAGCCAACAATGACCATGTAGGTATATGAGTAAAAGAATCCAGCGTCCACCAGGCGAAAAAGTAAAATTTAACTTTTATTGCTACATAGTAAAAACCATTACAGAATACCCGAGGGCAAGTGCAGATGATACAGCATAGAAACAGCTACGCCATGCCATGAGGAAGGGACGATAAGGAGTCCCAAAATGCGTAGCTGTTTCTATGCTGTATCATCTGCAATTGCCCTTGGGTATCCCGTAATGGTTTTTCGCCTGGTGGACGCTGGATTCTTTTACTCCGATTATTATACTCGGGGGTCTGAAAAGACACCACTGTATAATAGCGGTAGTTGATGGGGTTTACGGCCCAGGCCTGCTCACAGCCGCTTCTGCGTCCTATAGCAGAAGGGGAAGCGGAAGTGGCCATTAGCAGGGCTGGGGAGGTATGTGAATAAGCCGCTACCTGCTGGGGATACTCCAGCAGGTAGCAGCCTATTAAAAAAAAAAAAAGTATGCTTACTTACCTACCTTGCAATGCCTTGCCGGAGCCACCATCGCTACCGTTGCTGCCTGTTCACTTGGCGATAAGAAACAGAGGTGTAAGCCAGCCCAGGGCAGGATCGCTCAGTTTTGTTTTCAGAGCAGCCTGTCTTGGGCTAGTTTACTGGGGAAAAAAAAGTAAAAAAGGTTTATTTTGCCACCCCACCGAAAGTGCCGCCTGAGGCGGCCGCCTCACCTCACCACTTTAGCGGTGCGCCCCTGCCCCTTCCTAAGATGGAGCAATTTTTTATTTTTTTTTGTTCTTCCCTAACAAGCATTAAGAATCATTATGTCTCATTCATAATCAACCACTATCAAGAGCCAAATATACATGATGGAGGATGGAAAACAACTTAGGGAAATACTCCAAGGGGTTTGATAGCCCCTGAACATTCCTGAAAATTTCTGAAAATATGCTTGAGACAGAATAACTTGTGAATGTCGTAGGAGAGAGAGAGGTTCTTGTAACTTTTCCTACTTGTTATGAACATGGACAGATGGTCAGGTTAAAGTGCTGGCCTCAGCTCGTACTTAGATTAGCACCTGCCACTTGCTTCAGGACAGCTGCATTTTGCAAGACTGCAGTGTATCTGTATTCGGATATGTAACTCTAGAATGGGGACTTCTAAATATATGTTTTTTAATTTCTCACTTGTAAAAGAGTTTTCATTTAGAAATACACAGGTAATGATGATGACACTGAAATGAGAGAGACAAACTATAGGGACAAACTGACCCCGAATGATGTAAAATTTACATGTGACATTTCTGAGACTATTTCTGAAAATCTGGAGGAGGAAACTTAAGATGTATAGAAAGACAAGGTTTGTTAATTAGATTCCTCTCTTCAATGCCTCCAAGACGTTTCATTACAGCACCTCATGTTCCAGCTTCTATCCTTAGAAACTACCTACATCCATGCCATAATTGTCAATAGATGCGAATTATAATGTTTTATTGAACTAAACAGAAGCTGGTGGCAAGATGGAGAAGAAATAAGACAGCAGCAAATGTCTATATGTCAGAATGTGCTGAAGACAGGAAACACAAGTGAAGACATACACAAAAGAATATATATGATTTGTACAGAAAAAGTAAGAATGCTTACACTTTACTTTAATAAGCCACTAGTCTGGAGGGAACTGTGACATATGTTATCTCATATGCTTTAGTTACTGGTATCCGTAACTCCAAGTGTTTACTAGGACTTCTTGAGAATGATTATTGGACACATCAGGCAATTTCTAGCAAGGAAAACAGCAAACTTCGTTGGGACTTGTGGTTTTTAGTAGAGGTGTAAGGATACCATACCATTTGCATTTTCTAGTGAATCCCATGCCCAGTTTGCGGTAAAAACCGTGCTGCGAACACGTGGCGATTTCCAAAAATGCACAGTTTTGGAAATCGCAGCATGTTAATTATACCTAGGGAAAAGCCAGTGGTTTCCCCATGGGTATAATGAATAGAGATGAGCGAATACTGTTCGGATCAGCCGATCCGAACAGCACGCTCCCATAGAAATGAATGGAAGCACCTGTGACGCTGACTTTGCCGGCGGCCGGCCGGCGTCACAGGTGCTTCCATTCATTTCTATGGGAGCGTGCTGTTCGGATCGGCTGATCCGAACAGTGTTCGCTCATCTCTAATAATGAAGTGTTTTTGACACAAAACGATCATCGCTCTGCTCTGAATGTCTTTACACCTCCTTCATGTATGCCGACTTTTTAAAGAAGACATTACAAAGTACAATTTGTCCCACAAACTTTCTAATGGCTGTATGAACGGAAAACGTAATGGAAAATAACAAAGTTAGGTTTGTTAGGGTTTGGAAGGTGGGGAGTCAAAAATAGAAATCGAAAAATACCTGCGGTGGGAAGGGGTTAAAAAGATTTGTTCCATGTTTTCCGTAAATAAATAGTAAACATTAGAAACCTTACAGTATATCTTATCAGAGAAAAAAAAAATACTTCTTTCTCCACTTACCAGACTCTAACCTATTACAAAACTTTGTATAACACAGCAGACTGTACGCTATAGACTGCATATAGAAAGTGCAATGGCCCAGATTTGATATTGCTTGTACAACATTTTCTGGCATAAGAGGCTTTCCTTTTTTTGGGTGAAAAATGGTTTTGCCCAAAAAATGGGAATTTTTATAATCTGCAACAGCTTTGCCATTGTACCCAAAAAGGGATTGTGATAAATGTGTGCATGCGATGGGGCCATTATCCCCACCAAATTTACTATCATGTATGCCAAAAATCTAGCAGAAATGACAGACAAAATGCACTCCAGTTACAAGCTGGCGTATTTTTCCCCCCAGGCACATAGGAAGAGGGGGGGGGCAGAGGGTGCGCCTCCTTTATGAGGAAGTGTGTGCCTTATATGTGAAACACACCGTCCACTTGCATTGAGGCTATGAAGACTGGTATTAGTAACAGCAGTCTTCATAAATCTTCCCCAGTGTGTGCACATGAAGAATAAGGTCTCACACATGACTGAGTGTGCAGGCCGAGTGGGGAAGGCACTCAGGTCATAAGATTGTCATCCGAGTGTCTTCCATGCTGCATTTATTTCTAGGGTGGGGGGTTTCCATCCCATTCCAATCTGATATTAGAAAGTAGGTTATAGGACCTGCTCTATAAGTAATGGCTTAGCATCAGGGTCCCTTCTCAAAATCTGAAAATCATTTTAGCAGTGTTGGGCAGGAGCAGGTAAACTTATAAGATATATTACAAAGTTTCTTATAACCACCTGCACTATGTATCTGTACAGTATAGGGCTTGTTCACATCTGCGCCCGGTTTCCGTTCATGCAGGTTTCCGTTTCCTGCACAACACTGAGCAGGAGACAGAAACCTGCAGGACTCTTTCATACCCATTCATTTGAGCGCCGGTGAGTGTTTTATGCTCTCCGCCGCGAAACAGTTTTTTTAAAATCGGACACAGAGTCGGACATGCAGTACTCTGTGTCCGATTTAAAAAAAAGGTTTCGCGGCAGAGAGCATAAAACGCTCACCAGCGTTCACGGCCGGACCCGGTCTGACAGCTTTCCATCTTCTGCATGCAGAAGACGGAAAGCTGAGAACGGACTCCGGCGCTAGTGTGAACCTAGCGATAGTGGCATGCAAACGCTACTTTGGTTCCATATTCTGGAGCTACTGGTGCTCCTTATGCCATTGTATAGTGGTTCTACAAATTATTGCTTCTAGAGAAGTATGCCTTTGTATCATTGTATATGATAAAACAAGCAATGACTTTCTCACAGATCCCCAATGAATAAACCTACCTATGGATAAAATTGGAGAGATACAAAAGTACAGTATGGATCCAAAGGTTTCTATGATGTCATATTATGGAGTATAAAGCATACCTAACCTTTCTTTAAGCTTTACATACATCAATAGACTGTGCGCTAGAGACTGCACACAGACAGTAGAGGAGAATCAGCTCATCTACCGTTATATCATCTTATTTCTCTGAGAGGATTCCTGTGCTCTGTCATGTTACAAGCTGTGCACCTGCGTGTCCATCACATGACCATGGACTGGTTTTTATTCACCAGAAGCAAATGACTGCAAGCAGATATCAAGAAAGCCACAAGGAATTAATAGAGAAAAATAGATTTAAAAATTGTGTAACTATTCATTAAAAAAAAACATGTATTTGCTGAATATTGACAACCCTTTAAGGGCTTTTATATATCAATTGTTTTTGATGCAACTGGATAGGACAAAAAATACATGAAAATAGAATGTCGCTGTAATTACATTCCAAATTTCCTTTAGCTTTATTTTTACTGAGCTTAGGGGGTGTTCACATTGGATTCCGTCAGCAGTGTCCGTGGCTATTGTTCGTTGCAAGATTATAGTAACGGACACTAGCTGGTCCTTCTAAAATTTCCATTCATTTCAATGCGATTTTATCTTGTGTCCTTTAGTGTCCATTTACAACCATGTCCGTTTTTTTAAGCGGACAAAAAAAAAATTGTACATGCAGGACTTTTCTGTCCATTTTAAAAAACAGACAGCAAGTGTCTGTTATTTTTTTAACATTAAAGTCTATGGGCAATGGGCTTCTAACGGACAGTAGCTGACAGCCATCAGCTACTGTCTGTTATTTTGTGTCCGTTTATTTTCTGCTCATGCTCAGAAAGCATAAACAGCAAAAAACCCAAAAATAAACAGTATAAAAAAATGGACACCAACTGATGCTAATTGATACTAATTAGAGATGAGCGAACAGTGTTCTATCGAACTCATGTTCGATCGGATATTAGGCTGTTCGGCATGTTCGAATCGAATCGAACACCGCGTGGTAAAGTGCGCCATTACTCGATTCCCCTCCCACCTTCCCTGGCGCCTTTTTTGCTCCAATAACAGCGCAGGGTAGGTGGGACAGGAACTACGACACCGGTGACGTTGAAAAAAGTAGGCAAAACCCATTGGCTGCCGAAAACATGTGACCTCTAATTTAAAAGAACAGCGCCGCCCAGGTTCGCGTCATTCGGAGCTTGCAATTCACCGGGGACGGAGGTTTCCGTCCAGTTAGCTAGGGGTTAGATTCTGGGTAGGCAGGGACAGGCTAGGATAGGAAGGAGAAGACAACCAACAGCTCTTATAAGAGCTAAATTCCAGGGAGAAGCTTGTCAGTGTAACGTGGCACTGACGGGCTCAATCGCCGCAACCCAGCTTTCCCAGGATCCTGAATGGAATACACTGTCAGTGTATTCCCGTATACCCGATATATACCCCCGATACCCGTTCCAACGGTGTGCCCCCCCACCTTCACCCCAGAAATACCCTGCAAGTCCCCTAGCAATAGAATTGGGGCTATATACACCCACTATTTTTGCTACTGCCATATAGTGCCATTGTCTCACTGGGAATTCAAAGAATATATTGGGCTTACATATAACTTCAATTCCAGGGAGAAGCTTGTCAGTGTAACGTGGCACTGACGGGCTCAATCGCCGCAACCCAGCTTTCCCAGGATCCTGAATGGAACACACTGACAGTGTATTCCCGTATACCCCATATATACACCCCAAATCCCCGTTCCAACGGTGTGCCCCCCCACCTTCACCTCAGAAATACCCTGCAAGTCCCCTAGCAATAGAATTGGGGCTATATACACCCACAATTTTTGCTACTGGTATATAGTGCCATTGTCTGACTGGGAATTCAAAGAATATATGGGGGTTATGTGCACCCACAATTTTTAATACTGGTATACAGTGCCATTGTCTGACTGGGAATTCAAAGAATATATGGGGGTTATGTGCACCCACAATTTTTAATACTGGTATACAGTGCCATTGTCTGACTGGGAATTCAAAGAATATATTGGGGTTATGTGCACCCACAATTTTTGCTACTGCTATACAGTTCCATTGTCTGACTGGGAATTCAAAGAATATATGGGGGTTATGTGCACCCACAATTTTTACTACTGGTATACAGTGCCATTGTCTGACTGGGAATTCAAAGAATATATGGGGGTTATGTGCACCCACAATTTTTAATACTGGTATACAGTGCCATTGTCTGACTGGGAATTCAAAGAATATATGGGGGTTATGTGCACCCACAATTTTTACTACTGGTATACAGTGCCATTGTCTGACTGGGAATTCAAAGAATATATGGGGGTTATGTGCACCCACAATTTTTAATACTGGTATACAGTGCCATTGTCTGACTGGGAATTCAAAGAATATATGGGGGTTATGTGCACCCACAATTTTTACTACTGGTATACAGTGCCATTGTCTGACTGGGAATTCAAAGAATATATGGGGGTTACGTGCACCCACAATTTTTGCTACTGCTATACAGTTCCATTGTCTCACTGGGAATTCAAAGAATATATGGGGGTTATGTGCACCCACAATTTTTAATACTGGTATACAGTGCCATTGTCTGACTGGGAATTCAAAGAATATATGGGGGTTATGTGCACCCACAATTTTTACTACTGGTATATAGTGCCATTGTCTGACTGGGAATTCAAAGAATATATGGGGGTTATGTGCACCCACAATTTTTAATACTGGTATACAGTGCCATTGTCTGACTGGGAATTCAAAGAATATATGGGGGTTATGTGCACCCACAATTTTTAATACTGGTATACAGTGCCATTGTCTGACTGGGAATTCAAAGAATATATGGGGGTTACGTGCACCCACAATTTTTGCTACTGCTATACAGTTCCATTGTCTGACTGGGAATTCAAAGAATATATGGGGGTTATGTGCACCCACAATTTTTACTACTGGTATACAGTGCCATTGTCTGACTGGGAATTCAAAGAATATATGGGGGTTATGTGCACCCACAATTTTTAATACTGGTATACAGTGCCATTGTCTGACTGGGAATTCAAAGAATATATGGGGGTTATGTGCACCCACAATTTTTACTACTGGTATACAGTGCCATTGTCTGACTGGGAATTCAAAGAATATATGGGGGTTATGTGCACCCACAATTTTTAATACTGGTATACAGTGCCATTGTCTGACTGGGAATTCAAAGAATATATGGGGGTTATGTGCACCCACAATTTTTACTACTGGTATACAGTGCCATTGTCTGACTGGGAATTCAAAGAATATATGGGGGTTACGTGCACCCACAATTTTTGCTACTGCTATACAGTTCCATTGTCTCACTGGGAATTCAAAGAATATATGGGGGTTATGTGCACCCACAATTTTTAATACTGGTATACAGTGCCATTGTCTGACTGGGAATTCAAAGAATATATGGGGGTTATGTGCACCCACAATTTTTACTACTGGTATATAGTGCCATTGTCTGACTGGGAATTCAAAGAATATATGGGGGTTATGTGCACCCACAATTTTTAATACTGGTATACAGTGCCATTGTCTGACTGGGAATTCAAAGAATATATGGGGGTTATGTGCACCCACAATTTTTAATACTGGTATACAGTGCCATTGTCTGACTGGGAATTCAAAGAATATATGGGGGTTACGTGCACCCACAATTTTTGCTACTGCTATACAGTTCCATTGTCTGACTGGGAATTCAAAGAATATATGGGGGTTATGTGCACCCACAATTTTTAATACTGGTATACAGTGCCATTGTCTGACTGGGAATTCAAAGAATATATGGGGGTTATGTGCACCCACAATTTTTACTACTGGTATACAGTGCCATTGTCTGACTGGGAATTCAAAGAATATATGGGGGTTATGTGCACCCACAATTTTTAATACTGGTATACAGTGCCATTGTCTGACTGGGAATTCAAAGAATATATGGGGGTTACGTGCACCCACAATTTTTGCTACTGCTATACAGTTCCATTGTCTGACTGGGAATTCAAAGAATATATGGGGGTTATGTGCACCCACAATTTTTAATACTGGTATACAGTGCCATTGTCTGACTGGGAATTCAAAGAATATATGGGGGTTATGTGCACCCACAATTTTTACTACTGGTATATAGTGCCATTGTCTGACTGGGAATTCAAAGAATATATGGGGGTTATGTGCACCCACAATTTTTAATACTGGTATACAGTGCCATTGTCTGACTGGGAATTCAAAGAATATATGGGGGTTATGTGCACCCACAATTTTTACTACTGGTATACAGTGCCATTGTCTGACTGGGAATTCAAAGAATATATGGGGGTTATGTGCACCCACAATTTTTAATACTGGTATACAGTGCCATTGTCTGATTGGGAATTCAAAGAATATATGGGGGTTATGTGCACCCACAATTTTTAATACTGGTATACAGTGCCATTGTCTGACTGGGAATTCAAAGAATATATGGGGGTTATGTGCACCCACAATTTTTACTACTGGTATATAGTGCCATTGTCTGACTGGGAATTCAAAGAATATATGGGGGTTATGTGCACCCACAATTTTTACTACTGGTATACAGTGCCATTGTCTGACTGGGAATTCAAAGAATATATGGGGGTTATGTGCACCCACAATTTTTACTACTGGTATACAGTGCCATTGTCTGACTGGGAATTCAAAGAATATATGGGGGTTATGTGCACCCACAATTTTTAATACTGGTATACAGTGCCATTGTCTGACTGGGAATTCAAAGAATATATGGGGGTTATGTGCACCCACAATTTTTACTACTGGTATACAGTGCCATTGTCTGACTGGGAATTCAAAGAATATATGGGGGTTATGTGCACCCACAATTTTTACTACTGGTATACAGTGCCATTGTCTGACTGGGAATTCAAAGAATATATGGGGGTTATGTGCACCCACAATTTTTAATACTGGTATACAGTGCCATTGTCTGACTGGGAATTCAAAGAATATATGGGGGTTATGTGCACCCACAATTTTTACTACTGGTATACAGTGCCATTGTCTGACTGGGAATTCAAAGAATATATGGGGGTTATGTGCACCCACAATTTTTACTACTGGTATACAGTGCCATTGTCTGACTGGGAATTCAAAGAATATATGGGGGTTACGTGCACCCACAATTTTTGCTACTGCTATACAGTTCCATTGTCTCACTGGGAATTCAAAGAATATATGGGGGTTATGTGCACCCACAATTTTTAATACTGGTATACAGTGCCATTGTCTGACTGGGAATTCAAAGAATATATGGGGGTTATGTGCACCCACAATTTTTACTACTGGTATATAGTGCCATTGTCTGACTGGAAATTCAAAGAATATATGGGGGTTATGTGCACCCACAATTTTTAATACTGGTATACAGTGCCATTGTCTGACTGGGAATTCAAAGAATATATGGGGGTTATGTGCACCCACAATTTTTAATACTGGTATACAGTGCCATTGTCTGACTGGGAATTCAAAGAATATATGGGGGTTATGTGCACCCACAATTTTTAATACTGGTATACAGTGCCATTGTCTGACTGGGAATTCAAAGAATATATGGGGGTTACGTGCACCCACAATTTTTGCTACTGCTATACAGTTCCATTGTCTGACTGGGAATTCAAAGAATATATGGGGGTTATGTGCACCCACAATTTTTAATACTGGTATACAGTGCCATTGTCTGACTGGGAATTCAAAGAATATATGGGGGTTATGTGCACCCACAATTTTTACTACTGGTATATAGTGCCATTGTCTGACTGGGAATTCAAAGAATATATGGGGGTTATGTGCACCCACAATTTTTACTACTGGTATACAGTGCCATTGTCTGACTGGGAATTCAAAGAATATATGGGGGTTATGTGCACCCACAATTTTTACTACTGGTATATAGTGCCATTGTCTGACTGGGAATTCAAAGAATATATGGGGGTTATGTGCACCCACAATTTTTAATACTGGTATACAGTGCCATTGTCTGACTGGGAATTCAAAGAATATATGGGGGTTATGTGCACCCACAATTTTTACTACTGGTATACAGTGCCATTGTCTGACTGGGAATTCAAAGAATATATGGGGGTTACGTGCACCCACAATTTTTGCTACTGGTATACAGTGCCATTGTCTCACTGGGAATTCCACAAATAATTTGGGGATTCATTCACCCTACATCTCAGGCTCTTGCCATATTCACCCAGGTTGTCAGTGCTGCACCAGCTCGTTCCCAGACAGCTCGGCCCGAAAAACACGTTACCTATATAGAGGATTTGGACAATGAAGACAACATGTTCTAAATCTAATGTCTGCACCTTCTCCAGAATTAAAATAAAGGCAGCGTTTAACTTTCAAATAGCACTGCACAAAGGAAGAGCTTATCAGCTTGTCTCATGACATGCTACTGAAAAGTTTCATTTGTGTATCTTAATGTAAATATAGTTGTATAAGCTTTTTGGGTTTTAGGCACTGCCAAGTTATTTATTACCACCCGCTCCCTTATAATGATGATGACGCCAAAGTCACTGTGGGTGTTCAGAGCTCACAGCTTTGGGTGACATTTGTCTTGCTCTCTGTCGGTACCAGCTGTCTTTTTGGATACCGTAAAGTTATGTTGACTTTATTAACAGCTATAGAAGCTTTAGCCAGGTTGTGACGGTGTGTAACCCTAACAACACTAAGTGGGATACACATTAATAGTCAGTCTATGTACGCTAAACGTATCACTGAAGTAATTTTTTTTCCCTCTCCCCTAATATAAGAAAGGAACAGACATTAGACCTAGACCGGGGTTCGAGGCTTGAAAAAATCCAGTATTATTTGTTCTTCATGATGTGAAATATGTGTTGAAAAGCAACCCAAGATGAAGTCAGCCATGTGTGCCAGTGTGTTACTTGGCATGCCTTTGCTGGCCCCAACTGTAAGGGTCACTCTCCATTTCCTCCATTTTCCACTCCCCTTCACACCATTTGTGGTGAAGCAATGGGATGCACTGAAGTGCACCCTCTAGCCTCGTGTGGGATAGGGACATCAGATGCCACTCCAACCCCCTCGTCTTCCTCCGCCAGCCAACGGTGCGAAGATGAGAGGAGTGTGCTCTGAATGTTTTCTGCCTAGCAGAGGCTAGTTCTCACTTACGAAAATGGCCCCACTTTGACCTGTATATCAGGCACAATGGTGTAGGTTTCAAAGAAACATGGCACCAACAAGTTGGAAAACGTGGGCCATGCGTGGACCGTGTTTGAGTCTGGCAAGCTCCAGATCTGCTACCAGGTTCCAGCCATTATCACAGGCGCAAAAATGCCAGGCCCCAGGTGTAGCAGGGAAAAAAAAATGCCATCTCAGCCAGGATGGCATCCCTGACCTCGGAGGCACTGTGCTGTCTGTCCCCCAAGCTGATCAGTTTCAGCACGGCCTGCTGACATCTCCCCATGCCAGTGTTACAGTGTTTTCCGCTAGTAGCTGGGGTGGAGGTTGCAGCTTCGTAGGGTTTCAGTCTACTCCTGCCATGAATTTTGGCCTGGGAGAGGAGATAGGCCACCCCAGTTTGCACCCGGGGAACAGACTCCACCACATTCACCCTGCCTGTCATTAAAGATAAGCACTGCAGCATCCCTGACCACAGGCGCTTGTCCATGTGTCGGTGGTCAAGTGGACCTTGCAGCAAAGCGCAGAGCTCTGGGCCCGACTGATGTTATGGGACACATGCAGGCGCAAGGCAGAGACAGCACTCCAAGAGAAGTAGTAACGGCTAGGCCCAGCATAGGGAGGTGCCCCAGCTGCCATCTGCTGACGGAAGGCCTGGGTCTCCAGAAGCATAAACAAACACCAACATCTCCAGGGCCAGCAGTTTATCGATGAGGCTGTTACAGGCTTGGGCATGGGGGTGGGTTGTATTGTACTTCTGCCTGCAATGAAAAGCTTGGGAAATGTGGAGTGGCTGGGAAGAGGCGCATGATGGTGCAGGCCAAAAGGGCGCATGAGGGTGAACTCCCCAATGTGTCAGAGATAGGTGTGTAGGTGTCCTTGCATCATATACTTGCACCATATTTGGCTTTGGAAGTTAATTTTGTGCCAAAAAGTGGTTAAGACAGCGATCCCTCAGCTACTCCCGTTACACTGTCTATTGAAGTTACCATCTGTGGAAGTGGACCACCATTTCTAAGATCCCAAAGGAAGCAGGCAAGAGATGTGCAGTTCAGAAAAAAAGATGAGAAAATAAGTTTAGGCTGTAGAGCACAGAGGGATCGGAGAGGACAGAGCTGGTGTCGGCCAGGTATTCCCACAACATGCGCCTATACTTGTCCCTCCTGGTGACACTAGGCCCCTGAGTGGCAGTAATTTGTCCAGGGGGGCCATTAACGTGTTCCAGACCTAGGAATAAGTCTTCCAACAGGGTAGAGTTTTGCATGCCTTTGCTTCTACCCACTGTTTTTGCTGCTTAGCTTCCCTCCACATCTACTCTGCTTTCACCCCTAAACATCACCCCAGTTTATGCCTTTGCTTCTACCCAGGTTTTTTGTTGATTTAGCTTCCCTCTACATCTACACTGCTTTAGCCCCTAGACATCACCCCTGTCCATGTGGGGTCGGTGGCCTCGTCATCCACCAACTCCTCTTCCAATTGCGCACTGCCCCCTTACTGCAAACCGCACATGACCACAGCTTGCCTTGATGGCAACTGTGTCTCATGATCCCCACTTAGGTCCAGACAAGTCGGTGGCGGGTCCAAAACCCCAAAATTGGAAGGAAATGGCAGATGCTGCAGTATTTCTAACACCTGTTCCTGGTGCTCGGGCCTGGTCTGTGTTGTACCCTGCACCCTGCTTAACGCATCTGCCATATCCGAAGTTGTGCTGAGCGCATGCTAATGTTTCGTGTCCAGTGCAATGGATGGGATGGGATTTCACATAAGTCTGCCACCCATGGCCACTCATGGTTGAGCAACTGAGGGAGTTGACTTTGACGAACCCGAGGGTTTTGGAGTTGGAACTACATCAAAGGTCTGTGCTGCTCACCACATGATATGTTTAGTGCCAGCAGTGTGGAGACGTCGCACAACAGCCGTTGTTCCAGCAGGTACAGGCGTTGTAGGAGTGCATAGAGGCTAGCAGCGGCAACTATACACTTTAAAAACTATCCGCACAAGCACCACACTTTCACCAGTAGCTCAGGAACATTGGGGTACCTTTTTCAAAAGATTAGCAGCAATGAGTTAAAAACGTGGCCCAGGCATGGAATATGTTGCAGGCTGCCAAGCTACAGAGCCAATCCCAGGTTACGGCCATTATCACACATGACAACATGCCTGGGCCCAGGTGCAGTGGCAAAAACCACATTGCCGTCTCATCGAGGATGGCATGACTCACTTTGTAGGCAGTGTGCTGTCTGGCCCCCAAGCTGATGAGCTTCAGCACGGCCCGCTGACGTCTCCCCACACCAGTGTTGCAGCGTTTCCAGCTCGTAGCTGGGGTCAATTTAACAGCGGAGGAGGGTGGTGTTTCAGCCCTCCTCCCAGGAATGTTGTGTGGGGAGACAAGTCAGGCCACCACATTTTGCGACCCGGTCCACGCCTCAACTACATTCAACCACTGTGCCCAAATTGAAAGTTAGCGTCCCTGTCCGCATGCACTTGTCCATTCGTAACTGGTCACATGGAACTTTAGGGCTAAGCGCTGAATTTAGGGACCGCCTCATGTTTGGGGGAAAGTGCTGGTGTGGACGGCACAGTGCGGTGGCGCAGTAGACACTCTGCCCAAAAAGGGCAGAGTGTCCCCCAGCCGGGATTCCAACATCTCCTGGGCCAGATTTCTTGAGATGAGGCCGTTGAAGCCTTGGGCATGTGGGTGGGTTGCGCTGTACTTTAGCATGAAATGAAAGGCTTGGGAGATGGGGAGTTGCTGGGAAGAGGCGCATGATGGCGCGGGCAAAAGGAGAAATGGCAGGAAAAGGTGAGGATAAGGGTGAACTCCCCAAAGTGTCAGAGGCAGATGTGGAGGTGTCCTGGCTCCTGGTCTGGACTGCAGCGCCAGCCCTGTCAACAGTGGAAGAGGCAGTGGCCGCCAGGCCAAACGACGATTATCCTGCGCTTGCTCTCACCCACTGAGCCCAGGGCTTGCCTTCCAAATGATGGCACCCGCAAGAGGTGGTGAGATTCCTCTCCGCAGATCTCCAAACCATCTTGGACTTGCAAATTGCACTAAATTTGTCATGTAACTGACATGTATATGATGAGTCTATCCATTGTCTGTTCATTTTGGTGAAAGTCAGCCTGTCAGCTGACAGACAGCTGTGCTTGTCAGTGATGATGTCACCGGCTGCTTGTACCCCCAGTTTTTGCTGCTTAGCTTGCCTCCACATCCACACTGCTTTTGCCCCTACACATCACCCCTATCCATGCCTGTGCCTCTAGCCATAAGTCTGCCACCCATGGAAACTCATGGTGCAGAAAGTGAGGGAGCTGACTCTGAGGAACCCTTGGGTTTTGTAGCTGGTACTCCATCAAAGGTCTCTGATGCTCACACACCCTGCTGAACATACGGTATCTAGGGTTAGAGCGTGTGGTGACCTCGCACAACAGTAGGTGCTTCAGGCAGATGTAGGCCTTGCTGGAGTGTATTGCGGCTAGCTCCAGGTACTGTAGACTTGGGAAAGTGGGTGTCCAAGTGCCGCACTTTCACCCTTAGCTCAGCTAATTTGGGGTATGTTTTTAAAAATCATTGCACCACTACATTGAACATGTGGGCCAGGCATGGAACGTGTTGGAGGCTGGCAAGCTCCAGAGCCCTCCAACAAGCTAAAAAACCTGGCCCCAGGGGCAGCGGGGATAAACAAATTGCCATCTCATCCAGGATGGCATCCCTGACCTCAGAGGCAATGTGCTGTCCGTCTCCCAAGCTGATGAGCTTCAGCCCAGCCTGCTGACGTCTCCCCACACCAGTGTTGCAGCGTTTTCAGCTCGTAGCTGGGGTCAATCTAACAGCGGAGGAGGAGGAGGGTGGTGTTTCAGCCCTCCTCCCAGGAATGTTTTGTGGGGAAACAAGTCAGGAAAATTCTTGAAACGGGAGAGTTTTGCATCTTTGCCCTTGCTGCCTATGGACATCCCTTTGCCTCTAGCCACCATTTTCCCTGCTTTGCTTGCCTCCACATCCACACTGCTTTTGCCCCTAGACATCACCCCAGTCCATGCCTTAGCTTGTACCCCCAGTTTTTCCTGCTTAGCTTGCCTCCACATCCACACTGCTTTTGCCCCTAGACATCACCCCAGTCCATGCCTTAGCTTGTACCCCCAGTTTTTCCTGCTTAGCTTGCCTCCACATCCACACTGCTTTTGCCCCTAGACATCACCCCAGTCCATGCCTTAGCTTGTACCCCCAGTTTTTCCTGCTTAGCTTGCCTCCACATCCACACTGCTTTTGCCCCTAGACATCACCCCAGTCCATGCCTTAGCTTGTACCCCCAGTTTTTCCTGCTTAGCTTGCCTCCACATCCACACTGCTTTTGCCCCTAGACATCACCCCAGTCCATGCCTTAGCTTGTACCCCCAGTTTTTCCTGCTTAGCTTGCCTCCACATCCACACTGCTTTTGCCCCTAGACATCATCCCTATCCATGCCTCTTCCCCTAGCCATAACTCTGCCACCCCTGGAAACTCATGGTGCAGAAACTTTGGTTGCTGACTTTGAGGAACCCTTGGGTTTTGTAGATGGAACTCCATCAAAGGTCTGTGCAGCTCACACACCCTGCTCAAGATATGGTATTGTAGGGTTTCAGCGTGTGTGAATGACGGACAACAGCCTGTGTTTGGACAGATGTAGGCCTTGCTAGAGTGTTTTTAGGCTAGCAGCGACTCCTGTGCACTTGCAAAAGTGGGCGCACAAGTGCCGCATTTTCAACAGTAGCTTCGGTACATTTGGGTATGTTTTTAAAAAACTTTGCACCACTAGGTTAGACGTGGGCCAAACATGGAACGTGTTGGAGGCTGGCAAGCTCCAGAGCCGCTACCAGGTTCCAGCCATTATCACAGGCGTAAAAATGCCAGGCCCCAGGTGTAGCAGGGAAAAAAAAATGCCATCTCAGCCAGGATGGCATCCCTGACCTCGGAGGCACTGTGCTGTCTGTCCCCCAAGCTGATGAGCTTCAGCACCGCCTGCTGACGTCTCCCCACACCAGTGTTTTAGCGTTTGCCGCTAGTAGCTGTGGTGGAGGTTGCAGCGTCGTAGGGTTTCAGTCTACTCCTGCCATGAATTTTGGCCTGGGAGAGGAGATAGGCCACCCCAGTTTGCACCCGGGGAACAGACTCCACCACATTCAGCCTGCCTGTCATTAAAGATAAGCACTGCAGCATCCCTGACCACAGGCGCTTGTCCAAGTGTCGGTGGTCAAGTGGACCTTGCAGCAAAGCGCGGAACTAAGGGCCCACCTGATGTTGAGTGACACGTGCTGGTGCAAGGCGGGGACGCCACACCGGGAGAAGTTGAGACGGCTAGGGACGGCATAGTGAGGTGCCACAGTTGCCATCAGGTCCGGGAAGGCGGGAGTTTCAACAAGCCGGAACGCCAACCTCTCCTGGGCCAGCAGTTTAGCGATGTTGGCGTTCTAGGCTTGCGTGGGTGGGTGGTTAGCGGTGTATTTCTGCCGGCGCTCCAATGTCTGAGAGATGGTGGGTTGTTGTAAAGAAGCGCCTGATGGTGCCTTTGATGGTGCAGGAGAAGGAGATAAGACAGAAACAGGGGAGGATGAGGGAGAAGTCAACAAAGTGGCGGAGGCAGATGAAGTGATGTCCTGGCTCGTCCTCTGGAGTGCATCGCCAGCACTGTGAGCAGAGGCAGTGGCATGAACGGCGGGCGACGTTTGTCCTGCCGTTGCTGCCTGCCACTGATTCCATTGCTTGGATTCCAAATGACGGTGCATTGAAGTGGTGGACAGGTTGCTCTTCTCAGGGCCCCTACTCGATTTCGAGAGGCAAATTGTGTAGACGACACTATATCTGTCCTCGGCGCATTCCTTGAAAAAACTCTACACCTTCAAGAAACGTGCCCTCGATGGGGGAGTTTTTCTGGGCTGGGTACAAAAGGGAACATCTTCGGACATTCCGGGTCTGGCCTGGCTTCGGCAAAGCAGCTGACCTCTGCCTCTGGACATGTCTCTGCCTCTAGCTACCCTTTTTGGTGCTGCACCTGCCTCAACATCCACACTACTTTCCCAGCTTGACATCTGCCTTGTCCAGGTGGGGTCGGTGTCCTCGTCATCCACCACCTCCTCTTCCAACTCCTGTCTCGCCTCCTCCTCCTGCACAATGCGCATGTCAACTGGCTGCCCTGACAGCAACTGCGTCTCATCGTCGTCGATGAGGGTGGGTTGCTGGTCATCCGCCACCAAATCGACCGGAGATGGAATGGAGGAGACTCTAGTGTTTGAGCATCTGGACACAGATACTCGTCTGTTAGGTCCGTGGAATCGCGAAATGGAGGGGCAGGTTGCGGTACAGTCAAAGGAAGGGAGAACAGCTCTGGGGAGCAGGGACAGTTGGGGTTATTGTTCTGGGAAGATTGGGAATTTTGGGTGGAAGGAGGACAAGACTGTTGGGTAAGAGGAGGTAGAGGCTGACTGGCTGGTGGACAATGTGCTTTAAGCGTTATCCGACAGCCATTGCAAGACCTGTTCCTGGTTCTCGGGCCTACTAATCTTTGTACCATTCAGCCTAGTTAATGTGGAACTTTTGTGCAAAGCGCAGAACTTAGGGCCCGCTTGATGTTAAGGGACACACGCTGGTACAAGGCTCAACTCACCCTAAGTGCCAAAAACACTGCTGGTGCAAGGCTCTACTCATGCCAAGGGCCTCAATCTCTGCTGGTAGCTCAGCTTAAGGTCATGTAACTTTGTTTGGAAGGGCTCATGTTAAGGGCTAGAAAAGTGAATTTTGGAAGGTCTTACCACATCACACACACACACACACACACACACACACACTCAAAATGACAGTTAAGGGTGAGGGCTTTTGGAATTCCCATTGCCTATTCCATTTGTGGTTGTCATGGGGAACGTGATTTAAAGGGGTGGTTGTTACTGTTTGTTGAGCTTAAATTGGGGTTTGTGTCCATCCATTTGGGGAGTAAAGAAGGTTTCCAGGTATTTTCCCACTTTGATAGAGGTTTTTTTGAATGTGGAAAGTGTGTAGTTGTTAGGCAGTGATGTTGGGGTAATAGAGGGTCTTTGGTGTGTTAGATGCCCCCAGACATGCTTCCCCTGCTGTCCCAGTGTCATTCCAGAGGTGTTGGCATCATTTCCTGTGGTGTCATAGTGGACTTGGTGATCCTCCAGACACGGATTTGGGTTTCCCCCTTAACGAGTATCTGTTCCCCATAGACTATAATGGGGTTCGAAACCCGTTCGAACACACGAACATTGAGCGGCTGTTCGAATCGAATTTCGAACCTCGAACATTTTAGTGTTCGCTCATCTCTAATACTAATGTGTCTGTTTTTTTTAACGGATCCATTTAATGGATCAGTTAAAATAACGGGCACATTAACATCAATTAGCATCAGTTAGTGTCAATTAATGTCTGTTATGACAGGTGTTCATTTTTGGGGGGTTTTAGGCTGGGTTCACACGTCAGTTTTTTAAACCGGAATTTGACGCAGAGGCCGCCTGAGATTCCAGTCCAAAAATGGCTAGGCACAACAGTCGCAGCATTCCGCTCCAGATTAGGCCCAAATGAATGGGCCTAGTCGGGAGGGAGGTGTTTTACAGTAATTGCAAAGTGGATGGGATACTTGCGAATCCCATGCCCACTGTGCGGGAAAACCTCAGCCTGGACACACTGCAATTTCCCAAATGCCATGTTTTTGGAAATCACAGCATGTCAATTATATCTACGGAAACGTTGGCTGCTTCTCCATAGATATGATTGTAACAGAAATTCCGCAAAGTAAAACTCCGAAAACTTTCTGTTTAAAGAGCTGCGGGAAGAACCACGATACGTTCCAGCCGCGCTTTAGCGCTGATATCGTCCCGTGGGGCCTTGGCCTTAAAGTGTATGTTTACTGTTTGCACAGAGGATTGCTCTTGATACATATACCTATAGGGCATACATCCAAAGACCCTTAAAATGGGCCCACTTGGCATCCATTGCGCAGGTATAGTTTGGTATAGCTTTTACTGTATTTTTCTTTTACATTGATGTCCAATGGGTGAAGTATCCAACTATCAAAGGTTTACATTTAGGAAATATGTAAGGAAATTTTCCTGTTAAAAATAGAAAGTGCATGGTTTTTAAAGATGTTGTGATTATTTTTGAAAATATCTCCATATCACCTACATCTGAACATTTCTGAAATAGCCATAATTCTTCCATTATGATTATTTACTTTATGATTAATTTGCTGCCAAACACAACTATGTAATGACTAGCAACTGGTGTAGAGTTGAAAGGATTACAGCTAAAATATTTCCAGTATCTTAAGACTGTAGTCTTAAACCCCAAAGCCAAGTATGCACTTGAGGAAGTGACATTGTATCATGAACTGGCTATAAGAGCTAATCCACCACTACAGCAAAATAGCACCAGTTTAATAACACTAAGCCAATAATTTGTAGGCAATGAAATGGAGCAATTCAAAGTAACACATGTATATATGTACAGTAACTAACAGTATACAGAGTATACAGCAATGGCGGTGCCTTTAGGCACATTGAAGGGGCTAATTGTATGTTGTTGGTAATTGTATAACAGCAGTGGCATAACTAGGAATGGCGGGGCCCCATGGTGAACTTTTGACACCCCCCCTCCCCCCCCCGACCGACACCGGAGACCTTGACCGCCCCCCTCCTCCTCATTCCTGCGCGATCTATTATGCCACATAGTGGCCCCTTCACACAGTATTATACCCCATAGTGACCCCTGCACGAGGTATTATATCCCTTAGTGGCCCCTGCACACAGTATTATGTCCCTCACCCTCAGTGGCCCCTGCACACAGTATTATGTCCCTTAGTGGCCCCTATACACGGTATTATGTCCCTTAGTGGCCCGTACACGCAGTATTATCCCCCATAGTGGCCCCTGCACACAGTATTACGTCCCTTAGTGGCCCCTACACACGGTATTATGTCCCTTAGTGGCCCCTACACACAGTATTATGTCTCTAAGTGGCCCCTACACACAATATTATCCCCCGTAGTGGCCCCTGAACACAGTATTATGCCCCATAGTAGCCCCTGCACATTGTATTATGCCCCATAGTGGCCCCCTGCACACAGTATTATGCCCCATGGTGGCCTCTGCACACAGTATTATGTCCCTCAGTGGCCCTTGCACACAGTATTATGTCCCTCAGTGGCCCCTGCACACAGTATTATGTCCCCTGTGGCCCCTACACACAGTATTATGCCCCATAGTGGCCCCTGCACACAGTATTATGTCCCTCAGTGACCCCCTCCACACAGTATTATGTCCCTCAGTGGCCCCTGCACACAGTATTATGTCCCTTAGTGGCCCCTACACACAGTATTATGCCCCATAGTGGCTCCTGCACACAGTATTATGTCCCTCAGTGACCCCTCCACACAGTATTATGTCCCTCAGTGGCCCCTACACACAGTATTATGCCCCATAGTGGCCCCTGCACACAGTGTTATGCCCCACTGTGGACACCCATAAACAATTATTATACTCTGGGGTCTTTTCAGACCCCAGAGTATAATAATCGGACACCCGGGTGGGGGGGGATAAAAAAAAATGAAAAAAACACTGTTACTGTTATCTCCCGGCACTGCTGCAGTCCTCAGCTGTAGTCCATCTTCTATGACGTCAGACGTCACATGAACCGGGACGCAGGCCAGGGTCATGTGACGCCAGAGACATCAGAGACTAGGCCTGAAGACTGCCCGGATCGTGGAGAGGTAAGTAACAGTTATTTTTATGTTTCTTACCTATCCCTGGCCTCCGATCATTATAGTCAGGGGTGTGGGTTTCCTCCCAAACTCCAAAGACATATTAATAGGGAAAAAAAAGAAAAGTCCCAACCATGTCTACTTCTGCGTGTAGCTGTAACCCATGTAAATACAGGCCAGACCCTGCGGGCATTACATTGTATATGGTTTATGTGTCATTGCTGCAATCACTAGTGTTTCCACATAAGGAATTTGGAGTCCTTGTAGCTTTTCTTCCTCAATTGTGTCTCTATTTAGCAATGAATCCAGTACATGTACTTGCCTGTAAATGATGAAGTCTTATAAACTGCGGCGCCGTATGCCAGGTAAACTGAGGTGCAAGCTATTCATTATTATTGGCTAACAATATGCAGAGCAAGCATATTTGGCAATCTGTTGTGTAATCTCGTCTGAGAGGCCAAATACTCTTTATATTGCCATATTGTTTATCAAGTATTAATCTTCTTAGCTGTTTAGCTCAAGGCAGAGCTCTGCTTCTAAAATGATAATTCTTGTATTGACTCAAGGGTGCACATTAATAAGATTTTATTCCTTGTATGTGTCGGGGGAATCATAATACCCCAGAGATATGCTGTCTGTAAAGGAAAATTAATTAACAGGCCAAGATCGGCCTCCGCCATCTTTGACCTGGAGAACCACAAGACACATGGTGGTCGTGTATCAAAATGGATTCTGCTTTAATGGTGGCTAGAACAAAGTATATATCACATGGCATAGACAGAACAGGATTGGCTAGTATAATTAGCATACATCCATTGGTGGAGAAGTTTGTAACAATAGCCCTGATGCATATCTATTGGATAAGAAACTGGAGAGAGGTCACACCCCCCTGAGGACTCTAAAATGGAGTCTTGTGAGCACATGGTCTGGTGACCGCATGGTCACACAAAATGGCAGCCATCAGCACATGTCTCAAATACACACCCTAGATGTCTATCTCATGGTATTCTAAAGACAATAGGCATCCTGTTGGAGACAATTAGCTTAATTACCCTTCTCTTGTCCCTTTATCTTAAAAAGGGTCTTTGGTCTTTGATCCTTTCCTAACAATGCCCGTGGTTCCTGCCGAACTGTCTCCATTTTAATTAGTTTCTTTGTAAGATAGCACAGTGCATAGTGTCTTGCATAACCAGTCTGGCAAGATCCAAACTGCATCTCTCTGGGAGAGAGAGATGGACAGATAGAATAATCGCTGCCTCTAACTCTATACATAATTTTTCATAAGATATTATTAGCCCCCCCACATATGAATGTGCGATATTGAAATCTTATGCTGTTTTGTTAAAATAATTGCTATTTAAGATTAACTTAAACTGTGTGATGAAATAAAATTTCTGTGAACTGAAACGTATAAGTATGATATAGTAAACAGCTTATTAGTATCTATATTGAAGGCTAAGTGTACACCTGATCATTTCTTTATGCCACAAAAATAAAGCTGTGATGTTTGTGACTTTTTGTTAGACAGCCAGGGGTGATCCTTCCTCGTTCGCCACCCGAGGCGAACTACAGAAAGCCGCCCCCCCCCCTCCCGCCGGGAGAGGGGGCGGAGTGGGGCATGGCTTAGTGGAGGAGGCGTGGCTTCACGAAGGGGGCGGGGCTTAGCGCCGTTCGCCGGCAGAGAGCAGGCCTGGAGACTGCCTGCGCTCTGCCTGAGCGTGAGGGGAGGCTGCTGGAGCAGCGCTGCTCCAGTGGCCTCCCCAAGCCACCGCTCGGGTGCTAAGCCAGTCCAGGACAGCTTGTCCTGGACTGGCTTAGGTTAGCAAAACTGCCGCCCTCCCTGAGGCCCTGGCATAGTGCTGCCTGAAGCGCTCGCTTCAGGTCGCCTCATGGGAGGTGCGGCACTGACAGCTGTATATGCCACCCGGTCTGATTCTACCACCTCCCTCCAGCAAATCCCACTGTCACCACCCTGTTAGCAAGCACATTACAGTGATAAACAACACACCTTTTAGTTACGTATGTCACTTCTGTAAATTAGGAGAACAACAACTTTTAAATTCTATGCAAATTAAGCAATGGATGGACCTTCAGCACACATAGCCATGCTCTTGTGCTCAAGTAGGATGGCTGATGTCATAGCAGTGGGAGGATCAACTCCCTGCACATAGAGTGGGGCAGGCAGGAGATGGTAGGGGTCTGAGTGGCAATAGCAGGCCCATTCCCAGTGCACAAACTGTCTCATTTGCATAAGACTTCTAAGGCCCGGTTCACATCTGTGCTTGGGGACCCCCTCAAACGGAAACCTATACGCATAGAAAAGTGGTTACCTGGGAAAACACACGGACCACATAGACTATAATGGTGTTTATGTGGTTTCCGTTCGGTTTCTGCATAAAACATGCAGAGAAAAAAGTGCAGCTTGCAGGACTTTTCTTTCCGAATGT
This sequence comes from Leptodactylus fuscus, assembly GCF_031893055.1. Classification (NCBI taxonomy): domain Eukaryota; kingdom Metazoa; phylum Chordata; class Amphibia; order Anura; family Leptodactylidae; genus Leptodactylus; species Leptodactylus fuscus. Next base: position 113,140,915 of record NC_134265.1, on the reverse strand, counting down.
TTCTTGTGGAAACCCAGCAGAAACCACACGGACCCCAAATAGAATCCCAAACGCAGATGTGAATTGGGGGTAAGTTATTATTCTCAACTTCTACAAAGTGACCTATATAGCAAAGGTATTATAGTCATCATGGTAAAGTGCTCTGTTACACAATGGTGTCAGTTGTATACCGTATGCTGGGGAGAGGTCGTAGACTCCCTTTAAAGAGGACCTTTCACCTCTTGGGGCACATGCGGTATAATACATCGCTAGAGAACCTACAGTGTGCTGAATTCAGCTACGGTACCGCAACCGATAGCTCTTCACTGGGGGCACAGAACGTGAAAGCCGACAGATAGATAGATAGACAGACAGACAGACAGACAGACAGACAGACAGACAGACAGATAGATAGATAGATAGATAGATAGATAGATAGATAGATAGATAGATAGAGCCCAGAGCTTCAGTACAAAGCAATCTGAAATGTCATTCTATAGGAAATCTGTGAGATCCGGTATTTACTTCCCTTTTTGCATAAGGGGTTAATGCATCTAGTTTTCTTGTTTAATGAATAAGAGATAAAAGTAAAGCTTCTCTGTTGGAAATATAATATTTCAGCAACCTGTGCCACAAAGAACGCTATAATCTGATGGAGTATGTTATTTTACATGAACTCAAGTGAACTCAATACAGTTAATGAATAACCAACAAAACATTGCAAAAAAATTGGATAGCATTGACCCTGATGGAAAATTACTAAAGTATAAAGATTTTGTTTCCGAACAGATAGAAAAAAAGAAATATTGTTTACATAATGAAAAGTTATACAATTTATAAATATCCTTTCTGTATCAATTCCTCATGGTTTTATAGATCGCTTCTTGTTACATTCATTCTGCTTACTTGCAGTGCATAAAATTCAGTCATGGTTATGTGATATACAGTCCATGGTCATATGATATATAGTCCATTATCATGTGATATACAGCGTATACTCAGTGTGAAGGCTAAGCAAAGCATTGTGGGAAAAGATCACCGATCTCAATCCCACATAAAAAGATCGTGTTCAGAATTCCGATCACGATATTTTCACGATCGCCGATCGGAATCCGATCTTTTCCGAACACGATCGCTCAACCCTAATGACCAGTTATATGAAATCTTTACTTCAATCTGCTCAGTTCCTCCAGCTCTCAAACATGATGTCTGTGGATCACATAACATTTTCATGGAGTCAAGTTCCCTTTAAAGGGGAAGAAGAATAACTGCATTCATAGGCTAGATGAATTTATAGGGATTATGTCAACAGAAAATTACCTATTGTTTAACCACTTCAGTACCGGCTCAATTTGAGGTCCAAGACCAGACACTTTCAGGTTTCTTGTATGTGCAGTTTTGAGGGCTGTAATATTTTTATCTTAATTTTTATCTTAATTTTATCTTAAATTCAACGAATTTCTGCGTCTTTTGACGGTGACAAATAGGGCTTTATTTTTATGTTGTTTTTATTTTTGCATGTGTTTTATTTTCTTTTTATATCTGGGGAAAAAATAAACAAAATAGGAGGGAAATTGTGTCTGGTTTTCTCTTCATTTATTTTATTTAATAACACAAAGTGATACTAGAAAACTTTACAAAACAGTTTGTCCTCTCTGTTACGGCAATTTTTATTCTGTATCGTGTCATCGCAGTTGTGGCTCTAACCTTTAATAAGCAAAAACTATATATGTGACAAACTGATAGTTTCAAACGCAAACTAAAGACGCATCTTTTCAGACCGGCCGATCACAATTCCTAATGCACAAAATTGTCTGAACACTGTATAAGCAATGCCGCCCCTGCTACCTCTTGTGTCACCCCCTCTACCTCATAGATTGTAAGCTCTTTTGAGCAGGGCCCTCAGTCCCATTGTGTGAAATGACGTTCTTTGTTATGTATGTCTGTATCTGAACCCTATAAATTGTACAGCGCTGCGGAATATGTTGGCGCTATATAAATAAAATGTATTATTAAATGTATTATACCTAATTATAGGAATATTTTTTCAAAAATGTAGTGAAACTGTCACTCACTAGTGAGGATATCTAAAACTAGATTTTATTGGAATCATGTGACTGCTGAGGCCAATCAGCAGTTACAGCACAATGCCGGAAGACGCTGCAGGAGCAGATGAACCGGGAGGCGCAGGAGGACACTGGAGCAACGGGGAAACACGAGTATGCATTTTTTTAATTTTTTTCACTGATCCCAGATTATTTAAACTTTAAAAGGGTTGTCCAATTTTGCCTGGACAACCCCTTTAATTGTTCATTGCTGCCCATAACAACCGTTCACAGTGCAGCTTTTATTTCTCATAGAAAAAGTTGTGATGTGATTGGCTGCTATGAGCTGCAGCTACAGGAGCAATACGCAGTGTAAAATTAAATAAAGCTGTAATGTATCTAAAGGACTATTCTGCCTTACTAAGGAACAAGTTATGGGATTCAATCATTTGGATCCCATTTTTTCTCCCTAACACGTAGGAATAGCCTTAACAAAAGCTATTCTCCTCCTACCTTTAGAAATCTTCTCCGCCCCACCGTTCCGTAAATATCCCGGTTTTCTTTGGTATGTAAATAAGTTTTCGCACAGCACTGGGGGCGTCCCCAGTGCTGCGAGAAAACTCTCCAGCACCGGCCTTTGCCTGGCACATCTCTCCGCGATATCTTCTTCCATCAGCTTCTTCTGGATTTAAAATTCACGCATGCGCAGCCGCTCTGCAATCGGCAGGTTAAAGGGGTTATCCACTTTCTTATATTGATGGATAATCCTTAGATCTTCGATATCAGATCTGTCAAACATCCCAGATGTCCACAGAACAGCTGCTCCAGGATAATAAGGCTCCTAGTAAATGTTACATGCCAAGAGTCACAGCTCACTTGCCTAACAAACTGTAGCACGGCTTCAGGTACTGTAGCACTGATCCTTTCAAGTCTATGAGACAGCAATACAGTACCTAAAGCTGCCGCTACACTGTCTTGGAGCAGCGGATTTGTGGGTCTGCATATAATAAATTCTATTTATATAGCACCAACATATTCCGCAGCGCTGTACAAGTTGTAGGGTTCAAATACAGACAGAAAGATACATTACAAGAAAAGTCATTTCACACAATGGGACTGAGGGCCCTGCTCGCAAGAGCTTACAATCTATGAGGTAGAGGGGGTGACACAAGAGGTAGCAGGGGCGGCATTGCTTATACAGGAGTCAGACAATTTTGTAATAGAGGTAACTGTCATTACACAAACATAAAACTGTATGAGCCATCACCAGTCGTGTCCTTTAACATGTGGATGGTGCTTGGACATATAGAGTTAGCCTGAAATGGCATCATACCGTGGGGTAATGTGGGAGCTGGAACAGAGGAGGGTTACATTTTGTGGATTCTAATTAGGGTTTACGTTAGAAATTGTGATAGGCCTGTCTGAAAAGATGCGTCTTTAGTTTGCGTATGAAACTGTAGAAATTGGGAGTTAATCTGATTGTCTGGGGTAG